>NC_041389.1:78466924-78492393 GCF_002162155.2 Triticum dicoccoides | reverse complement strand
CCGCCGGCCGCCGCGCCGCGCGCGTCCTCCGGCCGCGCCACCCGGCCTCCCCTCGCCTCCTCCAACCGGATCCGGCGAGGAGCGCCTCGGATCCGGCCTCCCCTCCACTCCGGCGAGCTCTCCCTCCTCTCCGGACACATCTCAGGCGTCTACTCCGGCGAGCCCGGATCGAGATCTGATAACGAAGGTTGACCCCGTTTTCCACAGTCCCAGTTTTTCAACATTATCCTGCCATGTTCATCACATCATAACTTGCTGCATACTGCTTCGTTTTGTGCGTCTAATATGTCAAATTGTTTGTCTCAATGAGTACTTCATTTCATTCCATTGCATAATGTTCATTTGAGTCCATCTTGATGCCCTAATCATCATTGCAAGAGTGCTATATGATGTTAACCTGCTGAAACTGTTATAACTTGATGATTTGTCATTTTTCTTGCATTTGATGTGTGCATCCTATGAGGTTGATGTCTACATGTGTTTTGATCTACGTCATGCCATCTTTACAGGGGTGCCATCCATTTATTCTTGTGAGTTATGTACTGAGTGCATCGAGCTTGTTAAGTAGGGTACTTGCTGTTGCTGTTTTGCTAGACTGTTTCTGTTATACTTTGTTGCTAAACCTGCTTCTACAAGTCATTCTATGCATAATCTGGAGATGTTAACTAAGGATGTTTTGTTGTACATGTCATGCTCTATCCATTCATGCCCCTGGTTGCATTTATAGACTGCTGTAACATGTTGTAATCTTGCTCCAAACTTTCTAAATAATGTTGCTGTCAGCCTGTTTAACATGAAGTTCAGTTTTGCCATGAGCTTTGTTAGTGATCCATGCACCCTATGAACTTGCTCTTGCCATGTTTAGCTTAACAAACATGTCTTCTTACTGTTGGTTGCCTTGCCATGCCATGTATTGCTCTGTGGTGAGTGGTTCAAGCTCACCAACATGCCTACTTATTGTTGTTCCTGCCATGTCTGAATCTGTCATATTTTTTGCCATGTTTACATAGGTGCCATCATATTTTCTGTGCCTTTTTGGCTCATGGTCAGTAAAGGACTTCTGTTCTATGAAATTAGTACATTCATGCAATGCCTTTATTTGCCATGATAAGTTCCTGTAACATGTTGTTTGATAGCTCTAAACATTGCAACCTGATATTATTTCTGCTAAGCCTGAGACTGTTAATATATGCAATCTTGCCATGTGTGTTTGAGCATGTTCTAGTAGTTTCTGGAGATAGCTCAGTGTTCATGTTTTGTCATGCTTTACCTGTACTTCATGCCCATGCCTTTTGTTCTTACGTTGGGATGTTGTAGCATATTGTTTTGATGCTTGCTAGATGCCTAGTTGCTGTTTTGGACAGCTTGTCCTTTAAACTTGCATAGAGTGTATGTGTTGAACCGTTGCTCCGTTTTGAGTGTGATCTATATGAAACTTGATTGATTTTGCATGTAGTTTCATATTATCCTGTTGCATCCTTGTTTTGAGGTGTTTGCTTGATGTTTGTATACATTTTGCATCAATGCCATGTTTAACTTGTTTTGCTCATATCTTCTAGGCCGTAGCTCCAAATCTAATGAACTTTATATGTAACTTGACTAGAATCTTGTGTAGATCATCTTGGTGCATCTTAACTTGCTGTTTAACAACTTGAACATAATTTTTATTCAGTTCTGGACCAATTTCGAAATATGCATATAAGGACTTATCGGAATTGTTATATGTTGTTTCCGGCCTCATTTACACTTGCTTTGATGTGTTGGTCTTGTATGCTTCATCTTTTGCCATGAGTAGCTTCATGTAGCTTTTCCATGCATCATGCTTGTTGTGCATCATGTCTTGTCCATGTGTGGTGTGTTTACTATGTTGTGTGCTTCTTCTCGATAGTTCCCGTTTTCGTTGCGATCGTGAGGATTCATTCATCTACGCTTGGTTCGTCTTCGTGGCTTCATCTTCTTCATGGACTCGTTCTTCTTCCTAGTGGGATTTCAGGCAAGATGACCGTCACCTTGGATCTCACTACTATCATTGCTATGCTAGTTGCTTCGTTCTATCGCTTTGCTGCGCTACCTATCTTTTGCTCTTCAAGCCTCCCAAATTGCCATGTCAGCCCCTAACCTTTTCACCCTTCCTAGCAAACCATTGTTTGGCTATGTTACCGCTTTGCTCAGCCCCTCTTATAGCGTTGTTAGTTGCAGGTGAAGTTGAAGATTGCTCCATGGTGGACAGGATTATGTTGGGATATCACAATATCTCTTATTTAATTAATGCATCTATATACTTGGTAAAGGGTGGAAGACTCGGCCTTATGCCTGGTGTTTTGTTCCACTCTTGCCACCCTAGTTTCCGTCATACCGGTGTTATGTTCCCGGATTTTGCGTTCCTTACGCGGTCGGGTGATTTATGGGACCCCCTTGACAGTTTGCTTTGAATAAAACTCCTCCAGCAAGGCTCAACCTTGGTTTTACCATTTGCCTCACCTAGCCCTTTTTCCCTTGGGTTTCCGGAGCCCGAGGGTCATATTTATTTTAGCCCCCCGGGCCAGTGTTCCTTCGAGTGTTGGTCCGAACAGAGCTGCCTGTGGGGCCCCCTCGGGGAAACTCGAGGTCTGGTTTTACTCGTAGCTAGTCTCATCCCGTGTTGCCCTGAGAACGAGATATGTGCAGCTCCTATCGGGATTTGTCGGCACATCGGGCGGCTTTGCTGGTCTTGTTTTACCATTGTCGAAATGTCTTGTAAACCGAGATCCCGAGACTGATCGGGTCTTCCTGGGAGAAGGTATATCCTTCGTTGATCGCGAGAGCTTATCATGGGCTAAGTTGGGACACCCCTGCAAGGTTTAAACTTTTGAGAGCCGTGCCCGCGGTTATGTGGCAGATGGGAATTTGTTAATGTCCGGTTGTAGATAACTTGACACCAGATCCGAATTAAAACGCATCAACCGTGTGTGTAGCCGTGATGGTCTCTTCTCGGCGGAGTCCAGGAAGTGAACACGGTTTTGGGTTATGCTTGACGTAAGTAGGAGTTCAGGATCACCTTTTGATCATTGCTAGCTTCACGACCGTTCCTTTGCTTCTCTTCTCGCTCTTATTTGTGTATGCTAGCCACCATACATGCTTAGTCGCTGCTGCAAGCTCACCACTTTACCCCTTCCTTTCCCATTAAGCTTTGCTAGTCTTGATACCCATGGTAATGGGATTGCTGAGTCCTCGTGGCTCACAGATTACTACAACAACAGTTGCAGGTACAGGTTATGCGATGATCATGACGTGAGAGCGATGTTTGCTTGTTTTGGAGTTCTTCTTCTGCTTCTTCTTTGATCAGGGGATAGGTTCCATGTCGGCAGCCTGGGATAGCAGGGTGGATGTCATTTGAGCTTCTGTTTGTGTTTCATCCGTAGTCGGATGTTGATCTTATGTATGATGATGTTGTATTCGTGTGGCATTGTATGCCTTCTGTATGTATCCCCATCTATTATGTAATGTTGATGTAATGATATCCACCTTGCAAAAGCGTTCCAATATGCGGGTCTATCCTTGGTGGGACCTTCGAGTTCCTTTTGGATAGGGTCGCATATTGGGCGTGACAACACAGCACCAACCCATAGCCTTAGGGCGTGTTGGATACTCTCGCAGGTTGAAAAAAGTGGCGAGGATCTTCTTGCAAGCTGTAAAGCAGAACAACATCCCGCCAACGAGCACAATACGGTACTAACAGTCTTCGAGACTTTCGCCTCAAACAATAGGCGCAAGCGAGCTCATCGGAGCTCCGCTGAAATTTGCCATGTGGCAAAAATAAACCCGTGGAACGACACTACTATAACTTTCAATGCCAGTGATGAACCTCGATTCCAGACCGTCCGTGTACCAGCCGCTCTGGTCCTTAGCCCAATTGTGGACGGCTTCCGGCTCACTAAAGTACTCATGGACGGCGGGAGCAGATTAAACTTGATCTATGAAGAAACGCTCGACAAGATGGAAATTGATAAAAGCCGCATTGAACAAAGCGGCACAACCGTCAGGGCAATTATCCCTAGTCGGGAGGCGCGGTGTGCGGGAAAAATCACACTCGATGTGGTATTCGGCACCCCGGAGAACTACAGGTCCGAAGAAATCACATTGCAAGTGGCTCCTTTCAGCAGCGGATACCATGCCCTTCTAGGGCGGGACGCGTTTACGAGCTTTCAAGCCATACCCCATTACGGGTACATGAAGCTTAAAATGCCCGGGCCCAATGGAATCATCACTCTAGCCAATGATCCGGACGTCGCACTTCGCGCCGAAAACAAAACCGCAACACTAGCCCTGGAAGCATTATCCGAAGCCCTAGCAGCCGAAGAATTAACGACGCTATGGGCCGTGGACAGCGACGACGTGATACTCGACAAGCGATCCAAGTCCACCTCATTTAAAGCCGCAGATGAGATAGTCAAATTCCAAGTCCATCCAACGGACCCCACGAAGACAGCTTCCATCGGGACACAGTTGAGCCCCGCAATGGACGCCGCACTACGAGACTTTTTACGCGAGAATTGGGATATTTTCGCCTGGCACCCATCGGACATGCCGGGCATCCCGCGTGGATTGGCCGAACACAGCCTTAACATACTAAAGGGATACAAACCTGTTAAACAAACCCTAAGGCGATTTTCAGAGCCCAAACGACAAGCAATGGGGGAAGAGCTAGCCAAGCTACTTGAGGCCGGATTCATCAGAGATATTAAACATCCGGATTGGCTGGCAAACTTGGTAATGGTACCAAAGAAGGACAAATCCTGGCGCCTATGCGTCGACTTCAAAGACCTCAACAAGGCTTGCCCCAAGGATCCCTTTCTCCTCCCTCGCATCGATCAAATAATCAATTCCACAGCTGGACACGACTCACTGTGTTTTCTCGACGCATACTCTGGATACCATCAAATAAAGATGGCAAAGTCTGACCAAGCTGCAACAGCTTTCATAACGCCATATGCCCCCTTTTGCTTCAACACTATGACTTTCGGGCTTAAGAATGCCGGTGCAACCTATCAACGCATGATTCAAACATGCCTGGAAAAGAAATCAGCAAAACAGTGAAGGCATACGTAGACGACGTGGTCATAAAAACGAGACACGTCGAAACCCTAATAGATGACTTGAGGCTTACATTTGATAACCTCTGAACATACGACATCAAGTTGAATCCGGAAAAATGCATTTTCGGCGTTCCCTCGGGGAAACTGTTGGGCTTCATTGTTTCCAATAGAGGAATTGAAGCGAATCCGGCAAAAATCCGAGCTCTATCGCAGTTGGATATACCAACAAACCTCAAGCACATCCAGAAACTAGCTGGATGCATGGCCGCTTTGAGCCGCTTTATCTCCAGGTTAGGAGAAAATGCATTACCTCTTTACCGCCTCCTTCGGTGCACCGAACACTTCGTGTGGACGGACGCAGCCGCGGCCGGACTAGATGAAATAAATACCTTACTGGCCAGTAATCCAGTCCTAACAGCGCCAAATATCGGCGAGCCCATGCTATTGTACATAGCTGCAACACACCAAGTTGTAAGCGCAGTGCTCGTCATCGAATGAGAGGTTGACGGATACAAATTCCCGCTCCAAAAGCCGGTTTATTAAGTATCCACAGTCCTCACCCCATGCAAATCCCGATACCCACACTATCAAAAAATAGCATACGCGGTCTTCATGGCATCCCGGAAGCTGCGACACTACTTTCAAGAGTGTTCGATTACGGTGGCCTCCGAAGTACCACTCAATGACATAATAAACAACCGCGACGCTACGTGCCGAATTGCTAAATGGGCCATTGAGCTCCTTCCGTTTGACATGATATACAAACCACGGCGGGCCATCAAGTCGCAAGTACTGGCTGACTTTGTCGCCGAATGGACAGAAGCCGAACTTCCTAAAGAGTACGGCGTGTATTCTAGCTGGATCATGCACTTCGACGGCTCCAAAATGCTGGACGGATTGGGAGCAGGTGTAGTCCTGACGTCTCCCACCGGAGACACGGTCCAGTACGTCCTCCAAATATTATACACAGACTCCAACAATGTAGCCGAATATGAGGCTCTGTTGCACGGTCTTCGGATGGCGGTCTCTATTGGCATCCAACGCCTGGAAGTGCGCGGGGATTTGAACCTCGCAATATCACAAATAAACGGAGACTTTGACACCAAGGATCCGAAAATGGCGGCCTACCGTAATGCCGTCCTCAAAATGTCAGCTCGATTCGAGGGGCTCGAATTCCACCATGTGGCTCGAGAAAACAATCACACGGCTGACGTTCTCGCCCGCATCGGTGCTAAACGCGACCCTGTCCCACTAACATATTCCTGGAAAGGTTGTTCAAGCCATCCGTGGTATGGGAAGGGGAGTCCGGCAATACTAGCACGGATCCAAACACAGCCCCAGATTCCGAACCATCAGACATAATCGGAGGCTCTGCCACCGAAATAACATCTTCGGCCCACGAAATCATGGCCGTATTCGCCCCATGGACTGAGCCTTTCTTGGCCTACCTAAATAGGCAGGAGCTCCCAGAAGACCAAAACGAAGCACGCTGCATTGTCCGGCGTTCTAAAGCTTACAAAGTCCACGAAGGGGAACTCTACAAGAAAAGTGCCACCGAAGTGCTCCAAAGATGCATCTCCGAGGAGGAAGGGCGGCAGCTCTTGGCTAAAATCCATGCCGGACTGGGCGGGCACCACGCTGCGGCTCGGGCACTAGTCAGCAAGGCTTTCTGTATAGGCTTCTATTGGCCTACGGCCCGAGCAGACGCACAGGACCTTGTCCAACACTGCGTCGGTTGCCAACTCTTCGCCAATCAGAGTCATATGCCCCCTACCGCTCTCCAAACAATTCCCATAACCTGGCCCTTCGCAGTCTGGGGGCTGGATATGATCGGACCTCTTAAAGGAGGAGGCCATAAGAAAAAATACTTATTGGTCATGGTGGACAAGTTCACCAAATGGATAGAAGCCAAACCAGTCAAAACGGCCGAATCCGGACTAGTCATAGACTTCATATCCGGGGTCGTACACCGATACGGCGTCCCCCACAACATCATCACTGATAATGGCTCCAATTTCACAACCGATGAGGTGAAAACTTGGTGCGGCAAAATGGGCATTAAGCTCGACTACGCATCCGTCTACCATCCCCAAACAAATGGCCAGGTCGAACGGGCAAACAGTCTCATTATGAGCGGCATCAAACCCAGACTAGTGCGATCTTTGACAGAGTCAGATACGCACTAGGTCGAGGAGCTCGACTCCGTACTCTGGGGGCTGCGGACCACGCCGAATCGCACCACCGGGTATATACCATTTTTTATGGTGTACGACGCGGAAGCAGTACTACCCTGCGACATAATACATGATTTGCCACGCGTAGGCGTGTACAAAGAGAAGGAAGCCGAGCTAGATCGGCAGGATAACTTGGATGCCCTGGAGGAGGAGCACAACATTGCAAAAAGCCCGCTCCGCATTCTATCAACAGCAGGCTCGACGATACCAAAGCAAAGAAGTACGGGCCAAAACTTACAATATTGGCGAACTCGTTCTATGCCTACCGGAGAAGAAGGACAAGCTCAAACCCAAGTGGGAAGGTCCCTTTGTCATCGACAAAGTTCTCACCGGAGGAGCGTACCGCTTACATAATGCATTCGATAACAGGCTCGAGCCGAACCCATGGAACGCGGCCAGACTCCGGAGATTCTACGCCTAACGCCGAACTCAATGTTCGTCTCCTTACTCCCTCCCCTTTTATTTATGCTCCATCCCTTCTCCTTTCTCGACTTTTTCTTCCTCTCCACACAAAGTATTTAATACAGTACAGACTTTCGGATCACTCCGGCCGCACTATGTGTGTAAGCAATATCTGGGGGCTTCCTATACGGAAGCTAAAAATAAATACTCTAATGGCTTTTCGCCTATCACATATGCATTTCTTTTTCCATATGTGCCTTTTCTTCACCATTATATGCATCGATATGACTTAAGATGTGGCCAAGCTGGGTTGCCTGGCTCTTGTGTTTATGCCCTATGTTCCCGTTAATTCGGCTAGGGCATAAGGGGAGCACCTTTGCGATTGTTACTGCCGGTTCAGTCGGATGTGTACCTCAGACTGGGTGAAGCCGAAAGATAGTTTCCTTAAGAGAATATTCGATCAGTGAACAAAAGATGTATTCGTTTATTACAACGTAAATCCCCAGAAGTCTTATATCCTGCGCCATCATTCGCAGTCCAGACATGTGCATCGTCGCATGCGTACCCAGGGAAAGGAACCCCTAACATAACTATTCTCCCCAGAAGATGTTTCTTACTATCCATGTAATATAACACACTACAAAAAAATACACTTCCGTGATGATACGTGTTTGTCACAGTAGGTTGCGTTTTTTGTCATGCATGTACATCCATGACAAATTTATGACAGAATCAAGATAGTCATACCTGTGCTGTCGTAGAAGTGTTCCATGACATTACCAAAATTATCATCACGGAAGTGTCCACTTCCATGACGATAAATCACGCGTCACAGAAGTGCTTTCGTCAAGGGTGACCGACACATGGCATCCACTGTAACGGAACGCCGTTAAGCTATCGAGTCGGGTTTTGGATCCGATAACCCGTTAACAGCCCCGACCAATGGGGATTTTCCATGTGTAAAATCATCATTGGCTGGAGGAAACATGTGTCTGCTCATTGTTGGGACAGATGTCATCCACTCATTGGACGGAAGGCGCCTATGATACGTCGACACATGGCACGGACCAAAAGAGGCCCATTCCTGTGAAAAGGTCGGCCCGTTTGACTTGGTCAAAATGTGGCGTGCCGGCCCATGGAAAGCCTGTTAACGGCCTGTTCGCATATAGCCCATTTACAGCCCGCTAACCCAAGGCCCGTTACGCCCTATCCGAATTAGGCCCAGTAGCGTCATCTGGGCCACCCAATATGATTCCAGCCTGTTTTCACTTCTGGCCCATGTATGGCCCATGACGTCTTTCGGCCCATATGACACCCTATGTAACTCTTGGCCTATTAACGGCCCGTGGTGAAACTGGCCCATAATGAATAGTGTATCACTTTACACCCATTAACGACCCATGGTGAAACTGGCCCGTAATGAACAGTGTATCACTTTATACCCATTAACGGCCCGTTATTCCGTTGGGCCGTTTCCAGCCCATGTTATCTTTCGGCCTTCTCGGAGCCCATTTATTCTTGGGCTCATTTCCAGCATTCGTTTACTTACGGCCCGTTACTGTCATTTTCTGCTTGTGGGCCAAATTCAACCCGTGGGTACAATCGGCCCGTTTGTGGTCCGTTAATACGTTGGGTCATTTTCATAGCGTCATGAAATACGGCCTATTAATGATGGCCCGTTATGGTCGGCCCATGAACGGACGATTCCAACTCTAGCCTGTTTACGGCCATAATGCGGCCTGTTATTGGCCCATGTTA
This sequence comes from Triticum dicoccoides, assembly GCF_002162155.2. NCBI lineage: Eukaryota > Viridiplantae > Streptophyta > Magnoliopsida > Poales > Poaceae > Triticum > Triticum dicoccoides. The sequence continues at coordinate 78,482,924 of NC_041389.1, read as the reverse complement.
TCATACTGCCCGTATAAGGCCCATTTATGATACAGCCCGTAGAAAGCCCATTGTTTCTACGGCCCTTAGAAGGCCCATTGTTTCTACGGCCCGTAGAAGGCCCACTATTTCTACGGCCCGTAGGAGGCCCAGTGTCACTACAGTAAATATTAGCCCATGGTTATTGTAGCCTAGTTTTAAAAAATAGGTTATTGCAGCCACTAGCAAACCGCAGAAAAAGAACTGCAATGACTACAAGCAAACAAATAAACAAGACAACAAGGAAATAAATAAGCAAGAAACTTATGCTAGGCTATCACGGCTATCACATATTACATCCACTGGGCATCAAAGTTCGCCACCAGTGCAAATAAACGCGCCGACAAAAGAATATACAAAACTGAGAACACTTTAGAAGGCACTAGGCCTGGCCAGGAAGGGCCCCCAAACAGCTGAAGAAGCTGAGTAGACCTCAGTTGTGTCAACGATAGATGCATCAACACTAGATTTAAGGCTTGATGGTGCGCACGACAGTCCTCTGACATCTTCATTGCATCTTTGACTTCAAGTCAGAGCTGAGCTGAAGCAAGCCTTTCCGCTTTAAGTTGAGACTGAAGAAGTCGAACTGATTGAGGCAGCGACTGCATAGAGGTTGTCTCACACCTACTGGTGAGTATCTTCAACTCACTGTCTTCATGAAGACAGGACCTTGGGGTCATCTCGCTGTCCACAAGATGGTTTGGCTCACTATCTTCCCCAAAGTTCTGCCTGGCGTAAGAGATACGACTCTGAAAGAGAAACAAGGAGACACGTAACAGGTTTCACAATTATATAAGCAAATAAATGGATCTGTACTGCATAAGGAGCATGTTTTTACAACTACAATTTGAAACTGGTAGTTGTTGCAAACATCCAATCAGATGTAAACAGCAAAGCAAACAGAAGTGGAGGAAATGATGCCTATCCAAATCTATACTAGAACAAAGTTTGAAGGCTCGATAAGGATGAACTTACATTACATGTTAACACGGGCTGGACAAAGCCCTTCTCCATATTGATGGAAGGATAATTCAATAAATTCCCCAAAGAAAATTCTTTATAAGCGTTGCCATTATTCCACATTTTGCAAAGAGTAAATATGGATCAAATAATATTGGAAGAAACAGAGGATAATGAAGCTCAGGTGCAGACCGATGATACATAATCAAATAGCAATTAATTAAGTACAACACTATAAGGCAAAAGGGAGAGAGGTACTGACAAGAGCAATGCAGAGCCCATTATTGTTTTGAGATCGTATGATCCTTTGAGCAAGGAGATTCATCTGAAATTAGTTTTCATACAAGAGAGAAGGTAAGGCACAAGAAGAAATTTAGGAGTTCAAATTTTGAATTGATATCATAGACAGTACCTGACGCTGGGCTCCCAGCAGTTCTAATAGTGGTTTAGCCACTGGAGTAGGGGTAAAGTGTGGTACAGTTGGGCTTGTGTTTTCCGTGGCTACTGATCTATCTAATTTAACAGGTATCACTACCTTTTCCAAATACCTAGTTTGTACTCCTTGAGGATCTGCACTCACCCTCTTCCTTTTGGACATCTATTACGAAAGAACAACATTTGACTGGAAAAACATAGTGTGACGACACATGGAATAGGTACAAAAAATGGATAGGTATGGCATATAATCATATATGATCCTTAAACTAAGCAGATGGTGTAACAAAGTAGAAGTAATGCAAGAGGTCATATGCAAAATATGTGCGACCAATACAACTTTGCAAAGCTAGAGCAAGCATCTTGATGGGTGAATAAGATAGGCCATCCTCCACCATGCAAAGTTTTTAAGCCAGTGGATCGTTCTGCAATATTCCTCTCGTGTGCCCATTCTCATATTCATTTTGATAATGTTCAATATCTGACATGCATGAAAACATAAAAACAAGTGAGATTTCTTTGTAATGCAGAAGTGATTCTAATCCAATACTGCCTCCCTATAAACCCCTTTGTGCTATCTCTGTAATTCTTTTAAAAGATGCCATGCATGCTGTAATTTGTTGTGTGCATTAATATAATGTGGCCTACTACTCAAAATATGAGAGCTCTAGAAGTGATGACACTTCGCAGATGATAGCTTCAACATATAGTAAAGAAGAACAAATCAACCTGACCTGACAGATTCAAAATATACTAAGGGAGAACAACTCGACCTGACCAGTCGACCGCAAGAGAAGAGTATCATCTTAAAGAAGAGCAGAAGAGCGAGCAAATTGAAGATATTACAAGTCTTTCAATACAATGTTGGTTGGCCACCCATGATGAACCAGAGCGCACAGAGAAATACTATTCTTTCCGGTCTCTCCATATGTGGTTCACATGCATTTCGAAACTAAATTAGGAACATTTAGCTCACCAATTAAACATCTCTTAGTTTTACTAATATCAGCAATAATATCAGATATGAATTTGTACAACTAAGCTTGTTTAGCTCGATGGGTGGAGCAGTTCTATTACGACACGAACCACGTAGGCTGATTGTGGTCATCATAAAGTGGGGAAAACATAAGCATGTTGAGTACAGTGTTGACCGTGGCAGTGGGATGGCAGATCTGAAGCTGCAAACCGTGCAAAGGGTAGTTAGCAACCGATGTTTGCTTTGAAATAACAACTAAGATTTGGTATGGACAAGAAAGTACGGTCAACAAGTGACAAAGAAATGCAATTATGCTGTCTCTCTATATGTCGTGACATGCATTTGGAAACTCAAGTGGGACCTTTAGCTAACCAATTAAATGTGTCGGTTAACTAATATCAGTATCATATCACAATCATATTTGAACAATTAAGCTTTCGAATTCTGAGTGTTGTGTTGTTTAGCTTGAAGGGTGGAGTAATGCTAGTACGACAGAAAGCACCTACGCAGATCATAGTAGAGTACATAAAAGGGGAAAACCCTAAGCATCAAGAGAAAAATCAGGAAAGTGAAACTAGCTGGACCAGTGGGTGGCGCACATGCTTTTCGAAACGAATATAGGAACATTAGGTGACCAATTAAACGTTCTCTGTTTTAGTGATATGAGCATCATATCAGATTCGTATTTCAACACGTAAGCTTTGGGTTGAGGTCTTGAGGAGCAGTGCTAGCATGACACGAAGCACCTACGATGATGGTAGTGAATATAAAGGGGGGAAACCATAAGCTTTACGAGTATAGTGCCCATGCCATGGCGGATCTGAAGGTGCAAACTGGACAAAGCTACTACGCAACCAATGTTTGCTTTCAACTAGCCACTACGATTTGGTACGGACAAGAAAAGTACAGTAAACAAATTACGATCTATTTTCTGGGTGAGATCAATAACTTAAGCACATTTGGAAGAGTACCACCTCTCTTGCGATGCCGTGTAGGCCTATGCTGATACGTTGAGGGTGCTGCGAGTGCGATGGTTGTCGGCGCCGGGGAAGAAGAATTTAGACGGCAGACGGCCGGGTCGGGGGATATATCCTGTTGCCGTGGACGAGGCGGTTGTAGGAGCGGCAACGGCAAGGTGGACGACGGCGCCGATGAAGAGAGAGGAGGCGATGAAAGGATCCTGGTCCAGCGCCATGGATGAGAGACGTCCATCTCTTGCAGTGGACGACGGGATAGGGGTAGCGGCTCCGGCAAGGTGGAGGATGGGGTGTCGGACGGAGGAGGCTGGCCACAGTGCGGAGGTTGTCGTGCCGTCGACGGTGTATGAATGGGGAAATGGAGGGGAGGGGGGGGGATCTCAAACTTTGGGACGCGCTTCTCTGAAATGGGGGAAAGTTACGAATTTATCCCCCGTTTAAAATTTCGGACATCGCGTCGGTTGGGGATAGGATGGTAATCTCGCATCTCCCAAATATTTGCTGGTAACTATTTCGGGCGAGGAGATGGTGTTTTGCCGCCCACGGTTGGCGCCCACGGTGTATGAACGGGGCTGACAGGCAGGGCGGTTGTGTCACGTCTGATGGAAGTTACACATCTGCCCCTATTTAAAATATTAGCCTACATCGATTTCGGATGAGGAGAGTTTATTTTGCCGCCCACCGTGTATGAATGGGGAAATGGAGGAAGAGACACATGTCTTTCGGATGAGCTTGAATCAAATGTGTTTTGCCGCCCACGTTTGGCGCCCACCGTGTCTGAATGGGCTCAGAGGCCGTCGTGTCACGTCTGATTGAAGTTACTAGTCTACCCCTATCGACAGCAGTGTAAATCCTGTTGATAAGGATGTACTCAGTGTCAGGGGTAGACAGTAATTTCCATCTCGCAAACACTTGCTTCGGGCAGCCCACAAATAATAGTGGGTGTTTAGCCGCTTCGTTCAAACTTGGGAGAATTAGCATTCACGTTTGCCCTGGGACCTGGCAAACTAAATTCAAATCCAATTTATATTCGATTACGAATATCCACAGATAATTATAGGTTTTGTTATTTATTTCTTAAACACCACAACAAAGATTTATTCCACCTTTATATATGATTATGATTTAGAAATGTCGTGATCTTCGAATTCAGTAGGTTGGATACACTCTGATTCAAACAGTTATTTCATCCAATACAATATGCTCACACGAAAAATAGTTCACCTTATGTCAATCATACAAGTACTGATGATTACCTCGCCTAAAAAATTCGGATCATTACAACACATGGACAACATGGAATTCCGAACAACATAGGGGGTCTTGCAACATAATCCATTCAGAGACATGACACAACATGCAAGTACAATAATCTAATGACAATTTCAACTGGTATATAAAGAAGAACCGGGATTACCTTGGGCTTCAGATAGCAGAAACAGCAGGACCTCCTCCGTCTTCAAATGCAACATTCTTACTTCCTCCAATTCTTGGGTTGCTTGCATAATGCGTGCCGCTAATACCGTAATTTCCAGCCTCAAGATAAATATTACCTCATTCATGGCAGCCACACCATCTCTTTCTACCTCTAGTAGAGCCTCAAGCACTATAATATCTGTGCTCAGACTGCTCTCCGATGGTGTTGCCTCTGAACTTCTACCATCTGGTAACATGGATGGCGCACTGCTTCCACAAATAGATTCTGGGGTTGTACATTGTGTCCTAGTGTGAACGGCATCCTGAAAGGTTTCCGCTGGACATAATTAATTTTAATCGCATGCACTGGTCCGAATTGATCATCAATGGTTCATCTAAACTAAGGAAAGAAGGGTGTGTGCATACACGACAATATATCTGCTTCCCTCTATTTTTGTGCTTGTTCGAGGTGCCAGCCCCAAAAGAACAAATATTTTGCTTGATGGGGTTGGCAGCTCCATAATTAATAGAAGCATCAAATTAGTCATGCAACTTGGGAAGATCAAGAACACACAAACAAGTACTCCCTCTGTCCCAAAATATAAGAACGTTTTTAACACTACACTAGTGTTAACAACGTTCTTATATTATGGGACGGAGGGAGTAATGAACAGAGGCTCGGAGCAGTGATGTAATAGCTAGCATCAGAAAATGTAGGGTAAAACAAACAAAAAGCAGCGGAACCACATGCTAGTTTGCTGATGTGTAATTAAGCATAGAGAACATTATCCAGTCTGATGGAACCAACAGGTGGCATCAGAACAAAACTAAAGCATATTAACTATATGTGCACTGGTATGTAATTTAGCGCATGTAACATGTTCACTGCCAGAAGTATGGCCCTATAGGTGCGAGCAGAATAACGCGTCTCATGAAAAACTGAATGATGCCCTGAAGAAATTCAAAGGTGCGGTGCTTATGCTAGGAAAGTGAACGTAGGCGCCGGCCATTGGATGATAGTACCTGATTCTCGGTGGCGTATGGGTATCGTTGTCATACTTGATAGCTAAGGATCGTCGATGGTGCTCGTGTTGCGGTTGAGTTTGGGCCGGCTGTCGCCGTCGCTGAAGCGGCTTTGGTGCTATGGTTGCGGCGCCTGTCGACATACAAGAAAGCTCATCTGTGGTAAGTGAACAATTGCATGATAAAGAGAAAAACCGAAGGAGTACAAATCGAAATAACCTGATGAGGCTGCCGCATCGGTAAAGCAGGGCCGGTGGAGTTGAATATTGTAACGCCCTCGATGCGGCTATATCTCCCACGTGTCGAAGCACGACTTAGAGGCATAACCGCATTGAAAGCAATGTCGCAAGTGAGGTAATCTTCACACAACCCATGTAATACATAAGGGAAAGAGATGTTGGGGAACGTTGCAGAAAACAAAAATTTTCCTACGGTTTCACCAAGATCCATCTATGAGTTCATCTAGCAACGAGTGATTAGATGCATCTACGTACCTTGTAGATCGCGAGCGGAAGCGTTCAAAGAACGGGGTTGAGGTAGTCGAACACGACGTGATCCAAATCACCGGAGATCCTAGCACCGAACGGACGGCACCTCCGCGTTCAACACACGTACGGTCAGCGTAACGTCTCCTTCTTCTTGATCCAGCAAGAGGGAAGGAGAGGTTGAAGAAGATGGCTCCAGCAGCAGCACGACGGCGTGGTGATGGTGAAGCTGCAGTACTCCGTCAGGGCTTCGCCAAGCACTATGGAGGAGGAGGAGGTGTTGGAGAGGGAGAAGGAGGCAACCAAAGGCGTGGGATGAAAGCCCTCCTTCCCCCACTATATATAGGAGGGCCAAGGGGGGGCGCCGGCCCTAGGAGATCCAATCTCCTAGGGGGGGGCGGCGGCCAAGGGAGGTTTCCCTCCCCCCCAAGGCACCTAGGAGGTGCCTTCCCCTCCTAGGACTCTTTCCCCTTGTAACCCTAGGCGCATGGGCCTCTTTGGGGCTGGTGCCCTTGGCCCATGTAGGCCAAGGCGCACCCCGTACAGCCCATGTGGCCCCCGGGACAGGTGGCCCCACCCGGTGGACCCCCGGGACCCATCCGGTGGTCCCGGTACAATACCGATGACCCCGAAACTTGTCCCGAGGCCCGAAACAGGACTTCCCATATCTAAATCTTCACCTCTGGACCATTCCGGAACTCCTCGTGACGTCCGGGATCTCATCCGGGACTTCGAACAACATTCAGGTTAATCCATATACATATCCCTACAACCCTAGCGTCACCGAACCTTAAGTGTGTAGACCCTACGGGTTCGGGAGACATGTAGACGTGACCGAGATCGCTCTCCGGTCAATAACCAACAGCGGGATCTGGATACCCATGTTGGCTCCCACATGCTCCACGATGATCTCATCGGATGAACCACGATGTCGAGGATTCAAACAACCCCGTATACAATTCCCTTTGTCAATCGATATGTTACTTGCCCGAGATTCGATCGTCGGTATCCCAATACCTCGTTCAATCTCGTTACCGACAAGTCACTTTACTCGTACCGTAATGCATGATCCCGTGACCAGACACTTGGTCACTTTGAGCTCATTATGATGATGCATTACCGAGTGGGCCCAGTGATACCTCTCCGTCATACTGAGTGACAAATCCCAGTCTTGATCCATGTCAACCCAACAGACACTTTCGGAGATACCCGTAGTATACCTTTATAGTCACCCAGTTACGTTGTGACGTTTGGCACACCCAAAGCACTCCTACGGTATCCGGGAGTTACACGATCTCATGGTCTAAGGAAAAGATACTTTGACATTGGAAAACTCTAGCATACGAACTATACGATCTTGTGCTATGTTTAGGATTGGGTCTTGTCCATCACATCATTCTCCTAATGATGTGATCTTGTTATCAATGACATCCAACGTCCATAGTCAGGAAATCATGACTATCTGTTGATCAACGAGCTAGTCAACTAGAGGCTTACTAGGGACATGTTGGTGTCTATTATTCACACATGTATTACGATTTCCGGATAACACAATTATAGCATGAATAAAGACAATTATCATGAACAAGGAAATATAATAATAATGCTTTTATTATTGCCTCTAGGGCATATTTCCAACAAGAGATACATAGTTGGCTTACAATCGCCACTTCACACAATTACATGAATAAAGCATTACATCATCCAGATACAATCAAGGTCCGACTACGGAACCAAAATAAAAGAAGAACCCCAAATGCGACAAAGGTCCCCGATCGACCCCAACTGGGCTCCACTACTGATCAACTAGAACGAAACAACACAAAGGGCAAGATCTTCATCGAGCTCCTCCTTGAGCTTGGTTGCGTCACCTGCTCGGTAACATAGGTCCGTATGTACTTTACAAATCTCTATGTCTTCATCTTGTACATTTTCACGAATGGAGTTGAAGCGATGCTTGATGTGCCTTGTCTTCTTGTGAAACCTGGGCTCCTTAGCAAGTGCAATAGCTCCAATGTTGTCACAGAAGAGTTTGATTGGCCCCGACGCATTGGGTATGACTCCTAGGTCGGTGATGAACTCCTTCACCCATATTGCTTCATGTGCTGCCTTCGAGGCTGCCATGTACTCCGCTTCACATGTAGATCCTGCCACGACGCTCTGCTTGCAACTGCACCAGCTTACTGCCCCACCATTCAAAATATACACGTATCCGGTTTGTGACTTAGAGTCATCCAGATCTGTGTCGAAGCTAGCATCGACGTAACCCTTTATGACGAGCTCCTCGTCACCTCCATAAACGAGAAACATTTCCTTTGTCCTTTTCAGGTACTTCAGGATATTCTTGACCGCTGTCCAGTGTTCCTTGCCGGGATTACTTTGGTACCTTCCTACCAAACTTACGACAAGGTTTACATCAGGTCTGGTACACAGCATGGCATACATAATAGAACCTATGGCTGAGGCATAGGGGATGACACTCATCTCTTCTATATCTTCTGCCGTGGTCGGACATTGAGCTGAGCTCAATTTCACACCTTGTAACACAGGCAAGAACCCCTTCTTAGATTGATCCATATTGAACTTATTCAATATCTTATCAAGGTATGTGCTTTGTGAAAGACCTATGAGGCGTCTTGATCTATCTCTATAGATCCTGATGCCTAATATATAAGTAGCTTCTCCAAGGTCCTTCATTGAAAAACTCTTATTCAAATAGGCCTTGATGCTGTCCAAGAGTTCTATATCATTTCCCATCAAAAGTATGTCATCTACATATAGTATGAGAAATGCTACAGAGCTCCCACTCACTTTCTTGTAAACGCAGGCTTCTCCATAAGTCTGCGTAAACCCAAACGCTTTGATCATCTCATCAAAGCGAATGTTCCAACTCCGAGATGCTTGCACCAGCCCATAAATCGAGCATTGGAGCTTGCACACCTTGTCAGCATTCTTAGGATCGACAAAACCTTCCGGCTGCATCATATACAATTCTTCCTTAAGGAAACCATTAAGGAATGCCATTTTGACGTCCATTTGCCATATTTCATAATCGTAGAATGCGGCAATTGCTAACATGATTCGGACGGACTTCAGCTTCGCTACCGGTGAGAAAGTCTCATCGTAGTCAACCCCTTGAACTTGTCGATAACCCTTAGCGACAAGCCGAGCTTTATAGATGGTCACATTACCATCCGCGTCTGTCTTCCTCTTAAAGATCCATTTATTTTCTATGGCTCGCCGCTCAACGGGCAAGTCAGTCAAAGTCCATACTTCGTTTTCGTACATGGATCCTATCTCGGATTTCATGGCTTCTAGCCATTTGTCGGAATCCGGGCCCGCCATCGCTTCTTCATAGTTTGAAGGTTCACCGTTGTCTAACAACATGATTTCCAAGACAGGGTTGCCGTACCACTCTGGTGCGGAACGTGTCCTTGTGGACCTTCGAATTTCAGCAGGAGCTTGATCAGAAGTATCTTGATCATCATCAATAACTTCCTCTCTAGTAGGTGCAGGCACCTCAGGAACATTTTCTTGAGTTGTGCCATTTTCCGGTTCAAGAGGTAACACTTCATCAAGTTCTACTTTCCTCCCACTTACTTCTTTCGAGAGAAACTCTTTCTCTAGAAAGAATCCGTTCTTGGCAACAAAGATCTTGCCTTCGGATATGAGGTAGAAGGTATACCCAATAGTTTCTTTAGGGTATCCTATGAAGACGCATTTTTCCGATTTGGGTTCGAGCTTTTCAGGTTGAAGTTTCTTGACATAAGCATCGCATCCCCAAACTTTCAGAAACGACAACTTAGGTTTCTTACCAAACCATAATTCAAACGGTGTCGTCTCAATGGATTTCGACGGAGCCCTATTTAAAGTGAATGCGGCAGTCTCTAAAGCATAGCCCCAAAAAGATAGCGGTAAATCGGTAAGAGACATCATAGATCGCACCATATCTAATAGAGTGCGATTACGACGTTCGGACACACCATTACGCTGAGGTGTTCCAGGCGGCGTGAGTTGTGAAACTATTCCACATTTTGTTAAGTGTGTGCCAAATTCGTGACTCAAGTATTCTCCTCCATGATCTGATCGTAGAAACTTGATTTTCCTGTCATGTTAATTCTCAACCTCACTCTGAAATTCCTTGAACTTTTGAAAGGTTTCAGACTTGTGTTTCATTAGGTAGATATACCCATATCTACTCAAATCATCAGTGAGGGTGAGAACATAACTATAGCCACCACGAGCCTCAACACTCATTGGACCGCACACATAGTATGTATGATTTCCAATAAGTTGGTTGCTCGCTCCATTGTTCCTGAGAACGGAGTCTTGGTCATCTTACCCATGAGGCATGGTTCGCACGTGTCAAATGATTCATAATCAAGAGACTCTAAAAGTCCATCTGCATGGAGCTTCTTCATGCGTTTGACACCTATGTGACCAAGGCGGTAGTGCCACAAGTATGTGGGACTATCATTATCAACTTTACATCTTTTGGTACTCACACTATGAATATGTGTAGCATTACGCTCGTGATTCATTAAGAATAAACCATTCACCATAGGAGCATGACCATAAAACATATCTCTTATATAAATAGAACAACCATTATTCTCGGATTTAAATGAGTAGCCATCTCAAATTAAACGAGATCCCGATACAATGTTCATGCTCAAAGCTGGCACTAAATAACAATTATTAAGGTTTGAAATTAATCCCGAAGGTAAATATAGAGGTAGCGTGCCGACAGCGATCACATTGACCTTGGAACCATTCCCGACGCGCATCGTTACCTCGTCCTTTGCCAGTCTCCGCTTATTCCGCAGCCCCTGCTTTGAGTTACAAATGTGAGCAACTGCACCGGTATCAAATACCCAGGAGCTACTACGGGTACTAGTAAGGTACACATCAATTACATGTATATCATATATACCTTTTGTTTTGCCGGCCTTCTTGTCCGCTAAGTATTTGGGGCAGTTCCGCTTCCAATGACCACTTCCCTTGCAATAAAAGCACTCAGTCTCGGGCTTGGGTCCATTCTTTGGCTTCTTCCCGGCAGCTTGCTTGCCGGGCGTACCCTTGCCCTTCTTGAACTTAGTGGTTTTATTGACCATCAACACTTGATGTTCCTTCTTGACTTCTACCTCTTCTGATTTTAGCATTGCAAATACCTCAGGAATGGTCTTTTCCATTCCCTGCATATTGAAGTTCATCACAAAGCTCTTGTAGCTCGGTGGAAGCGACTGGAGGATTCTGTCAATGACCGCATCATCCGGGAGATTAACTCCCAGCTGAGTCAAGCGGTTATGTAACCCAGACATAGTGAGTATGTGCTCACTGACAGAACCATTTTCCTCCATCTTACAGCTGAAGAATTTGTCGGAGACTTCATATCTCTCGACCCGGGCATGAGCTTGGAAAACCATTTTCAGCTCTTCGAACATCTCATATGCTCCATGTCTCTCAAAACGCTTTTGGAGCCCCGGCTCTAGGCTGTAAAGCATGCCGCACTGAACGAGGGAGTAGTCATCGGTACGTGCCTGCCAAGCGTTCATAACGTCTTGTTCTGCAGGGAGAACAGGTGCGTCACCCAGCAGTGCTTGTAGGACATAATCTTTCTTGGCAGCTATGAGGATGATCCTCAGGTTCCGGACCCAGTCCGTATAGTTGCTGCCATCGTCTTTCAGCTTGGTTTTCTCTAGGAACGCGTTGAAGTTGAGGACTACATTGGCCATTTGATCTACAAGACATATTGTAAAGATTTTAGACTAAGTTCATGATAATTAAGTTCATCTAATCAAATTATTTAATGAACTCCCACTTAGATAGACATCCCTCTTCTAGTCATCTAAGTATAACATGATCCGAGTCAACTAGGCCGTGTCCGATCATCACGTGAGACGGACTAGTCAACGTCGGTGAACATCTTCATGTTGATCGTATCTTCTATACGACTCATGCTCGACCTTTCGGTCTTCTGTGTTCCGAGGCCATGTCTATACACATGCTAGGCTCGTCAAGTCAACCTAAGTGTTTGCATGTGTAAATCTGTCTTACACCCGTTGTATGTGAACGTTTTGAATCAAACACCCGATCATCACGTGGTGCATTGAAACAACGAACTGTCGCAACGGTGCACAGTTAGGGGGAACACTTTCTTGAAATTATTATGAGGGATCATCTTATTTACTACCGTCGTTCTAAGTAAACAAGATGCAAAACATGATAAACATCAAATGCAATCAAATAATAATAGTGACATGATATGGCCAATATCACATAGCTCCTTTGATCTCCATCTTGGGGCTCCATGATCATCTTGTCACCGGCTTGACACCATGATCTCCATCATCATGAACCCCATCATCGTGTCTCCATGAAGTTGCTCACCAACTATTACTTCTACTACTATGGCTAACGCGTTTAGCAATAAAGTAAAGCAATTTACATGGCGTTTCTCAATGACACGCAGGTCATACAAAAAATAAAGACAACTCCTATGGCTCCTGCCGGTTGTCATACTCATCGACATGCAAGTCGTGATTCCTATTACAATTGCATGAACATCTCATACATCACATATAGATCATTCATCATTCATCACAACTTTGGCCATATCATATCACAAAGCACTTGCTGCAAAAACAAGTTAGACGTCCTCTAATTGTTGTTGCATGTTTTACGTGGCTGGAGTAGGGTTCTAGCAAGAACGTTTTCTTACCTACGTGAAACCACAACGTGATTTGTCAACTTCTATTTACCCTTCATAAGGACCCTTTTCATTGAATCCGCTCCAACTAAGGTAGGAGAGACAGACACCCGCCAGCCACCTTATGCAACTAGTGCATGTTAGTCGGTGGAACCGGTCTCACGTAAGCGTACGTGTAAGGTTGGTCCGGGCCGCTTCATTCCAAAATACCGTTGAAGCAAGATAATACTAGTAGCGGCAAGAAAGTTGACAACATCTACGCCCACAACAAATTGTGTTCTACTCGCGCAAGAAGAACTACGCATAGACCTAGCTCTGATACCACTGTTGGGGAACGTTGCAGAAAACAAAAATTTTCCTACAGTTTCACCAAGATCCATCTATGAGTTCATCTAGCAACGAGTGATTAGATGCATCTACGTACCTTGTAGATCGCGAGCGGAAGCGTTCAAAGAACGGGGTTGAGGTAGTCAAACACGACGTGATCCAAATCACTGGAGATCCTAGCACAGAACGGACGGCACCTCCGCGTTCAACACACGTATGGTCAGCGTAACGTCTCCTTCTTCTTGATCCAGCAAGAGGGAAGGAGAGGTTGAAGAAGATGGCTCCAGCAGCAGCATGACGGCATGGTGATGGTGAAGCTGCAGTACTCCGTCAGGGCTTCGCCAAGCACTATGGAGGAGGAGGAGGTATTGGAGAGGGAGAAGGAGGCAACCAAAGGCGTGGGATGAAAGCCCTCCTTCCCCCACTATATATAGGAGGGCCAAGGGGGGGGGGCTCCGGCCCTAGGAGATCCAATCTCCTAGGGGGGCGGCGGCCAAGGGAGGTTTCCCTCCCCCCCAAGGCACCTAGGAGGTGCCTTCCCCTCCTAGGACTCTTTCCCCTTGTAACCCTAGGCGCATGGGCCTCTTTGGGGCTGGTGCCCTTGGCCCATGTAGGCCAAGGCGCACCCCCTACAGCCCATGTGGCCCCCCGGGACAGGTGGCCCCACCCGGTGGACCCCCGGGACCCATCCGGTGGTCCCGGTACAATACCGATGACCCCGAAACTTGTCCCGAGGCTCGAAACAGGACTTCCCATATATAAATATTCACCTCCGGACCATTCCGAAACTCCTCGTGACGTCCGGGATCTCATCCGGGACTCCGAACAACATTCAGGTTACTGCATATACATATCCCTACAACCCTAGCGTCACCGAACCTTAAGTGTGTAGACCCTACGGGTTCGGGAGACATGTAGACATGACCGAGATTGCTCTCCGGTCAATAACCAACAGCGGGATCTGGATACCCATGTTGGCTCCCACATGCTCCACGACGATCTCATCGGATGAACCACGATGTCGAGGATTCAAACAACCCCGTATACAATTCCCTTTGTCAATCGATATGTTACTTGCCCGAGATTCGATCGTGGTATCCCAATACCTCGTTCAATCTCGTTACCGGCAAGTCACTTTACTCGTACCGTAATGCATGATCCCGTGACCAGACACTTGGTCACTTTGAGCTCATTATGATGATGCATTACCGAGTGGGCCCAGTGATACCTCTCCGTCATACGGAGTGACAAATCCCAGTCTTGATCCATGTCAACCCAACAGACACTTTCGGAGATACCCGTAGTATACCTTTATAGTCACCCAGTTACGTTGTGATGTTTGGCACACCCAAAGCACTCCTACGGTATCCGGGAGTTACACGATCTCATGGTCTAAGGAAAAGATACTTTGACATTGGAAAACTCTAGCAAACGAACTATACGATCTTGTGCTATGTTTAGGATTGGGTCTTGTCCATCACATCATTCTCCTAATGATGTGATCTCGTTATCAATGACATCCAATGTCCATAGTCAGGAAATCATGACTATCTGTTGATCAACGAGCTAGTCAACTAGAGGCTTACTAGGGACATGTTGGTGTCTATTATTCACACATGTATTACGATTTCCGGATAACACAATTATAGCATGAATAAAGACAATTATCATGAACAAGGAAATATAATAATAATGCTTTTATTATTGCCTCTAGGGCATATTTCCAACAAGAGATACATAGTTGGCTTACAATCGCCACTTCACACAATTACATGAATAAAGCATTACATCATCCAGATACAATCAAGGTCCAACTATGGAACCAAAATAAAAGAAGAACCCCAAATGCGACAAAGGTCCCCGATCGACCCCAAGTGGGCTCCACTACTGATCAACTAGAACGAAACAACACAAAGGGCAAGATCTTCATCGAGCTCCTCCTTGAGCTTGGTTGCGTCACCTGCTCGGTAACATAGGCACCTGCAAACTGGTTTTGGAAGTATCTGTGAGCCACGGGGACTCAGCAATCTCGCACCCTCGCGATCAAAACTATTTAAGCTTATGGGTAAGGTAA
This sequence comes from Triticum dicoccoides, assembly GCF_002162155.2. Classification (NCBI taxonomy): domain Eukaryota; kingdom Viridiplantae; phylum Streptophyta; class Magnoliopsida; order Poales; family Poaceae; genus Triticum; species Triticum dicoccoides. Next base: position 78,467,524 of record NC_041389.1, on the reverse strand, counting down.
AGGCATGAGGTGGAGCTGCAGCAAGCGACTAGCATATATGGTGGCTAACATACGCAAATGAGAGCGAGAAGAGAAGGCAAAGCACAGTCGATAAAAGTATGATCAAGAAGTGATCCTATAGCAACCTACGTCAAGCATAACTCCAACACTGTGTTCACTTCCCGGACTCCGCCGAGACGAGACCATCACGGTTACACACGCGGTTGATGTATTTTAATTCGGATCTGGTGTCAAGTTATCTACAACCGGACATTAACAAATTCCCATCTGCCACATAAGCGCGGGCACGGCTCTCGAAAGTTTATAACCCTGCAGGGGTGTCCCAACTTAGCCCATGACAAGCTCTCAGGATCAACGAAGGAATAGACCTTCTCCTAGGAAGACCCGATCAGACTCGGAATCCCGGTTAACAAGACATTTCGACAATGGTAAAACAAGACCAGCAAAGCCGCCCGGATGTGCCGACAAATCCTGATAGGAGCTGCACATATCTCGTTCTCAGGGCACACCGGATTGTCCAAACTTCCGGTAGGCGAGCCCAGAGTTGCCCCTGGTGGCCACCGGCGGCTGACGGTTTGGACCAACACTCACAACGAGCAC
>NC_041389.1:78463474-78466863 GCF_002162155.2 Triticum dicoccoides | reverse complement strand
AAGATGACCCTCGGGCTCCGGAAACCCAAGGGAAAAAGGGCTAGGTGAGGCAAATGGTAAAACCAAGGTTGGGTCTTGCTGGACAAGTTTTATTCAAAGCGAACTGTCAGGGGGGTCCCATAAATCACCCGACCGCGTTAGGAACGCAAAATCCGGGAACATAACACCGGTATGACGGAAACTAGGGCGGCAAGAGTGGAACAAAACACCAGGCATAAGGCCGAGCCTTCCACCCTTTACCAAGTATATAGATGTATTAATAATATAAGAGATATTGTGATATCCCAACATAACCCTGTCCACCATGGAGAAATCTTCAACTTCACCTGCAACTAGCAATGCTATAAGAGGGGCTGAGCAAAGCAGTAACATAGCCAATCAATGGCTTGCTAGGAATGGTGTCAAACGTTAGAGGTTTGACATGGCAATTTGGGAGGCTGACAAGCAAATGGTAGGCATCGTAGCATTGGCATAGCAAAAGAGCGAGCAAACTAGCATAGCAAAGATAGTAGTGATTTCGAGGGTATGATCATCTTGCCTGAGATCCCGCAAGGAAGAAGAACGAGTCCAAGAAGAAGACAAACGGTCGTAGATGAACGGATCCTCACAAACGCGACGTTAATCGAAACCAACCCGAAGAAGCAACACTGGAAAAGAGCAAACAACCTAGTAAATAACCAACACATAATCATGGCACGGTGCGGAAACAAGTATGATGCATGTCCGGTTTAATGAAACATGGCATGGCAAAGTGCACAAACAATACTACAAATTAAGTGGAGCTCAATATGCAACGAGTTGCATATTGACGGAACACCACATCAATTATTTAGTTCTCTCTTGGTTATGCTACCAAACAATATTAAGTGTTATTAAACATGGCAAGGGGTGAAGCATAATTAAACTAACTATTTAGGCAAGTTTAAGTGAGGCCGGAAACAAGAAACAACAATTCCGGAAAATCCCCACATGTCACTTAGTAGTTTAATGCAAACACCATTTTAAGCATTTTAAATGTTGTTATCATGATGCGGATGACATATACAAGTTTTATGCAGTTTTTATGAAAATGTTGACAAGAGCATGTTATGAAGCAAATGGCGCCATGGCGGAAGGAAAAAGGTGCCACGGCGGTGAAACGGAAATGGTGCCACGGCAACATTCCGGTCCCGATAACTCATGGAGGTACCGGTGCAAAAGGAAGTGTGACGTGAGCGAGTCATGCAAGATGGTGGGGTGATCCCGGATTACCGGGTTCCCACGGGTCGACGGCATGGCAAACAAGGAGGAACTTGCAATGACAATTCGGACACGGTGCACACACGAGCATTTCACACAACCAAGCATGCATTCGTTCACGTGCGGTCGTCATCTCGGGATTATACCTTTAAAGCGTCCATTTCGGAGCGGGTCGAGTTTCGTAGAGGGAAGTAGACATTCTCACGATGTAGTGGAAGTAGTTGTTCATGTGGCGACGGTAGTTGAAGTAGTGGTTCATGTTTTGTAGATGTTCAGGTCGTCGGTAGAGGTACTTGGTGAAAACCACGGGTGTCAGTAGTTGTACACGGGTCTTCGGCGTCGAGGTACTTGGCGTTCCAAAACAAAGCAACACCAACAGGCCTCGGGTCTTGGCGTCCTTGACGAATCCAAGTGACACCAGGCACACGTCCACGGTAGTCTTCGGACTTGGGCTCCGGGTAGGACTTGAGGGTCTCGGTGGCGGCCAGAGGCAAGCAATAGGTGAGGCAAAAGGAGGCGGACAGAGCTGCTGGTCTTCGGCACCATGTCCATGGCGGAGATGGAGGCAAGAGTCGGCGATGGTTGCGGAAGATGCGGCGGCGCGGAATAGATCGGGCAGGAGGTCGAGCGCTGTAGGCGCGCGGCAACGATGGCGACGCCGTTGTCAGCAGCGTCCTTGGCGCGAAGCGGGGGAAGGCGAAGCTGAGGAGGGGCCACAACAGAGGAACGAAGTGGCCGGCGTCGGAGCTTGGCGTGGATCCGAATGGCGAGGCCAGCGCGGGACTTGGATCCGCCAGTGGAAAAGATGAACGGCGCGGCGGAGCTCGGAGAGACCCTGGCGCTGAGCTCCTTTTGGTGGCGACGAAGAGAGGCGGCGGCAAGGCAGTCTGTGGTGGTGGCGAAAGGGCGCGACGGCGATGGGGCCGCTGGAGTTGGCCGCTCCGGTGGTAGCACGGAGGCCGAGCGCGGCTCGATGGCGAGCGTGGGGGTCGGGCGCGAGGCTCTGCTCCTCTCTCTTTCTCTGTGGGAGGTAGCGCGAGGGAGGAGACAAGAGGGAGAGATGGGGAAGACGAGGGGATCAGGAAGGACGAGGGGTGGCGGCGCTGGTGTTGGGGTCGAGCGAGGAGGGCTGCGGGGATGGAGCTGGGCATGGAGAACGAGAAGAGTACCGGCGCGAGGGAAGCAGGAGGGGATCGAGGGAGATGGGGATCGGGCTGAGCGAGGGGCTAGGGTTAGGAAGGTTTTAGGTGGGCCTTGGGCCATTTCAGTGGAGGGGGGAAAATGCCAAGAGGCCTAGCAGACTGGATTAAAAGAAAAGAAGGGGAAAATCCTTTTCTATTTACAGAAAAGAGATAGAAGCAAAATCTATTTGGAGGGCCAAATAAATACAAGTTGAGTTGAAAACTGGCATGGAGCTACTTTGACATATTTCAAAGTGCCACAACTGGAATTTAAGTATTTGGAGAAAGATCAAGACATAGAATATTTGAAAACGACAGAGATTTAAAATGCAAGTTTGTTTCGATGGCTTCCAAATAAATGGAATATTTTGTTATAGCTCCCTTATATCGGGAGGGTATGTTATAAAGAGAAATCACCATTGTGAATATCCCTCGAGTTAAATGGATTGAGCATCCATACAATTTATTTAGATGAGTTTTTAAAATTAATGATATGATGGCATGATGACATGATGCAATGCAAGAGATGGCATGATGAATGCATAAACAAAACAAATCACACGACAAAACTTGGAATAGCTGGAAGTCTTCTCGAGTATCGGTCTCGGGGCGTTACAAATATGGCGTCCGTGGAGCGGGTCCGGTGCAGTGGACGAAGGCTTCGACGGACGCGTTGTATAGTGCTTTTGGTGAGGCGGATCTGTTACCGAGGACGAGGGCTTGTATGAAGGGCCAGCGAAGGGGCGGACAAGGGAGTCAGTGAAGGGCCTATGCTGTGGTGGACGAGGGCGCCGGTTAAGCAGATCCGGTGTGGTGGACCATGATGGCGGTCAAGGAGATCTGTAGCGGTGGACAAGCCAGTCGCTGAAGCGGCTCCGGTGAAGTGGTGAGTTGGCAGTTGGGGGTTCCAAGGTGCGGAAGGTAGATCCGGCAGGGTGTGAGGTCCACCGCTGCGGTGGAGGACTAGAT
>NC_041389.1:78452522-78463188 GCF_002162155.2 Triticum dicoccoides | reverse complement strand
GAAGGGGAGGGGCTCTGGGGAAGAATGTTGGGGGCAAAGAGGGGAAAACAATGGAGTTACCAAAGCAACCCTTTTCCGTTCATGTGGCAGGGGTAAAACAGGAATATCGCAGGGCTAAACTTTCGGGCGCGTGATATTTCGATGTGAGTGGGAAGTTTGAAAGCTTTTGGCGCCTAAAATTATAAGTATTCTGCTCTCGTACGGCCGACTATGATATCATGGCCGACAATTTGTTTGTTTTGCACGCAAAAACAAATGTGCAAGTTTTGAAAATCAATGTCTCCAACTCGAAACTTAGATTGTCCATTCAATTCAAATATGGATCATTGAGCTACTACAAGCAAATACCATCATACGGTCCAATTCAAATGAAATTCCAAATGTGTTTATCCTAAATATGATGACAAAAGCAAAAATGTGTATGTGTATGAATAAAGTGAATGATTATAAAGTTTGAACATGCCCGTATGTGTATATCTCTAGGTTTGATATATGAATTTGAAATCACAAAATTCTGGCTTAAAATTTTTACCTCCGTTTAAATGAATTACAAAAGCTAATGATGGAGTCGAATTCCAAAATTCCAATCTTAGGTTTGTAATTCTGGTGCATCAAGGTATATCACACATGTTCAAAAGTATCGTTATCTCACAGTACAAACTGTGAAACAAATTGATCAACCATGAGTGCACATTATATCAATTACGCTAAAGTCCCTCAAATATAGTCACCCCTCCCACCACCACCACCACACACACACACATAGAGAAGTCGTTCTCTCCCCCACACACCAACACACGAGCACATTAACACCCCTCTCTCTTGTAAAGTACGGACCCCAACATAGGTATCTATCACTTTGTCTCCCGGGCATGCACACATCTCTTCCCTCACTCTCTAGGTCTCCCGCTATCTCTCTTACCCAAGCACACGCACTATGTAGAGTGTATATTTCCCATACACACAAAACGTCGCCCCCAAACGTCTATCTCCCTAGTTATGTGGTTCTCGCGCAGTCACCTCACACACCACCCCCACTGCAAACAAGCACACTTTGTCTCCTTGTGCACCACTCTCCTCTTTCTGTCTCTCCCACATGCGGACCCGCCCCAGCTCCTTTCCTGTATACATATATGTCGTGACTCTTTGCATAGCTCCCTAATGTATAATCGTTCTCAATTTCGCACATTGTTCTCTACACCATCTATTCTAGATCTCTCATGAAGTCCCTATCACACACACGATGACTCGCTTCCCCTGCGTCTTCGTTCATAGGCCAATTTCGGGCAACATCAACATTGTCTCCCTATCTATACGCCATTTATGGACACAAACGACCCCTCTCGCCCTCTCTCTCTCTCTCTCTCTCTCTCTCTCTCTCCGTCGCTAGCTCTCTCTTTCTCTCACTCTCACACCCCTCTCCCACACACACACTCGATGTCTCTTCCAAATAGTCTGCTCCCCCCGCCCGCACCCGTGCTATCTCGCTACTACACATGTCACACCATTCCCCCTTCCCTTATACTAGGTTTACATCATCAGTGGTCTCTCTACTCCACATACACTCTCTCCCTGTCACACACAAACGCGTGCACAAACACACACAGACACACACAAACACCCATTTATATGGATCGTCATCTCTCCCCATGTCCGCATGTGTATCTCACACACTCACTCTCTAATTATGTATATGTGTCTCCATGTTACACAACACAAAGCCCCATGTACATGTCTCTCTCTATCCTCCACACACATAGACACAAAGAATCTGTTATCATTGCCTCAGTCTCTAAAATATCGCACACGCACTCTCTCTCTCTCTCTCTCTCTCTCTCTCTCTCGCAAACACGCTCAACAAGGGTTTCCCCGTGAATAACTTACCGTCTACTCATCAACAGTCGTGGCAGTACGGCGAACACGAGACGTGAAAAAGAATAAATCTACATGTGTTTAGACCACCTAGTATGACTACTAGGACTAGAGCAAGCCAAAAAGCGCGCCGCCGTCACCCCCTCCTTGTCGGCGAAGGGAAAATCTTTGTTTTACACACTCGAGAACTCATTGTGCTAAGGCCCCACATGCCGAGGCGTTGAATAGAATGTAGATGCTAGTTTACGGAAGCAAGTACGATAATACGTTTGTATCTCCATACTTATATTTCTTCTTTTATAAAAAACCGAGTTGGTGATGATGGTACGTGTGCCATCTTGCAATATAGACCGTCTGATCTATATCTGACGGATGGAAATTAAACTAAAAGATACCCGCACCCCTCTCCACATTTGCAGACAAGGCCTTCCCTCGTTCATCCTTATCTCCAACAAACCTCATTGTTGAGCAATTAAGAAAGGAAGCCTCTGGAACAAACTGGCCTAGTGGCCGCTGCCGGCGTCGTCAATCCCCATGCCTCTGCTCAGTCCGACCACCAACCACCACCACACCCAACTCCTCTTCACCTTATCTCATATTTCTCGAGATATCATTAGTTTTTACACATGGGATTACTCCCGCAAGGGTCAATCACAACAAGTGTTTTTATAAAAAAATGCATCTTGATGTTCCGTTAATGCACGGATCTTGCTAGTACTCCTACACAAGACTAAGTTGGTGATGCTGGTGTGTCTGCCATCCGTCGTTTCTGACCATTATATCTACATCTAACGATTGTGAGGTAAGTTGTTGCCTTTTCTCACCAACATCCCACTTGTCTACCAATTTGCAGAAAAACCCATAATTAGTATCTTAAAACCAACCACATCCCTCCCTGACCTCACCAAAACAGCCCAAGGAATATATTATAATTGAAACATAATATACATATGTATATCAAAATTAGGGTGTTTGGTACCAAGTTTGTGAATAAGTATTATTCTAATTATGACTCGTTGCAACGGACATGAACATTGCTAGTATTTCCAACCATGCATTTTTTTCTAGTATTCCATAGTTTCGAGTTTTCCATCAAGATATTAGTCACTCATGGTTGATATTTACTTTCAATCATGTACACATATGCACTATGTAACTAGCCTTTCTTATTGGCTTCCAAAGCTTAACTTTCGCTCCTACTTACAATATGTAGAGTATTTAACAAAAAACTACCACTTTCAACCAGCCCTAGGAAGAATCTATTGTACAAAAAATAGCAAAAACATACCCAAAATTTCTTAATCCACGCCAAAAACTACTACTACCTAGTACTCCTACCGATTAGGTTCGTTTAAACCCATTTATGACTGGGTTGGCCCACACGTCCGTGCTGATGAGGCAGCTTAAACCAACACATTTTGTTTGACCGTTGACACGAGGGACCCACATCTGACCTTCTATCCTGTTATTCCTCCTCAAATCATTATTTTTCCTGAACATTACTTCAAACAGTATAGACCGTCTGATCTATATCTGACGGATGGAAATTAAACTAAAAGATACCCGCACCCCTCTCCACATTTGCAGACAAGGCCTTCCATCGTTCATCCTTATCTCCAACAAACCTCATTGTTGAGCAATTAAGAAAGGAATCCTCTGGAACAAACTGGCCTAGTGGCCGCTGCCGGCGTCGTCAATCCCCATGCCTCCACTCAATCCGACCACCAACCACCACCACACCCAACTCCTCTTCACCTTATCTCATATTTCTCGAGATATCATTAGTTTTTACACATGGGATTACTCCCGCGAGGGTCAATCACAACAAGTGTTTTTATAAAAAAATGCATCTTGATGTTCCGTTAATGCATGGATCTTGCTAGTACTCCTACACAAGACTAAGTTGGTGATGCTGGTGTGTCTGCCATCCGTCGTTTCTGACCATTATATCTACATCTAACGATTGTGAGGTAAGTTGTTGCCTTTGCTCACCAACATCCCACTTGTCTACCAATTTGCAGAAAAACCCATAATTAGTATCTTAAAACCAACCACATCCCTCCCTGACCTCACCAAAACAACCCAAGGAATATATTATAATTGAAACATAATATACATATGTATATCAAAATTAGGGTGTTTGGTACCAAGTTTGTGAATAAGTATTATTCTAATTATGACTCGTTGCAACGGACATGAACATTGCTAGTATTTCCAACCATGCATTTTTTTCTAGTATTCCATAGTTTCGAGTTTTCCATCAAGATATTAGTCACTCATGGTTGATATTTACTTTCAATCATGTACACATATGCACTATGTAACTAGCCTTTCTTATTGGCTTCCAAAGCTTAACTTTCGCTCCTACTTACAATATGTAGAGTATTTAACAAAAAACTACCACTTTCAACCAGCCCTAGGAAGAATCTATTGTACAAAAAATAGCAAAAATAGACCCAAAATTTCTTAATGCACGCCAAAAACTACTACTACCTAGTACTCCTAGCGATTAGGTTCGTTTAAACCCATTTATGACTGGGTTGGCCCACACGTCCGTGCTGACGAGGCAGCTTAAACCAACACATTTTGTTTGACCGTTGACACGAGGGACCCACATCTGACCTTCTATCCTGTTATTCCCCCTCAAATCATTATTTTTCCTGAACATTACTTCAAACAGTACTGATGCGTGTTCGTCGGTGGCGCCGGTGATGAGTGAGTCGGCCGCCGCTCCGCCGGACGGGCCAGACGCCAAGCTGGCCTCCGCACGGGTTGGCAGGCTGGCCCGAGCATGACTCACGAGCGAGCAAGCCGCCGTGCTGGCCTTCGCTGGAGCTAGATGGCTGGCCTGAGCACGGCGCACGTGAGCAAGCCGCCGCGCTGCCGTGCCAATCTAGCTAGCATACCTTGCAGACAAGCAGCTGGACGGAGCTATCTTGTCTAGCTAGCGGTCGCGGGCGCCGGACGGAGCTGGCATCCGGGCTGCCGCAACATGGGCTCCGCACCGCCGGCGGTTTTGACCTTGATTTCTGCCGGCGGCGGTAGCTGCGTCCCATGGCCGAGGATGACTAGGTGGACGGGCCGGAGGTAGGAGGTCACTCGAGGATTTTGGTTGGTAAGAGCATGTACAATGGTTGATAAGGTAGTCTTATCTTAAGTCTGCCACGTATGCAAGTGGTAGTAGTTTCTTGGCATTTTAGTGGTTTCTTGCATTATTAGGGGTTTCTTGTAAGGAACAATGTATGTACTACTAGCGACAAAAGGCGATTCTAGGTTGCGTTGTACTCCAAACGAGTACTACTAGTGGTCGCGGGAGTGTATACCTCGTTTTGTGGGTTCGATCCCAGCCGAACGCATGATGACCTTTAAAAAAAAGGGACATTTACATCTATGCCCCTAATTTGCGCCCACTCTCAGATTTACCCCTAATTTCAAAGCCTGCTCAAATTTGCCCCTCCACCGTTAGGCGCACTTACATAAATGCCCTTCTGTGCCGTTATCGTCCGGTCAAAGCAGGTCAAAGCTGGTCAAAGGGCATTGACCGTCCTAAAAAAATAGCAAAAAAGTTCTAAAAAATCTGAAAATTTGTGAGATCAAAGATACTCAGGTTCGCAAGGTGCGTGCAAATTTTCGTGCTGTTTGGGCATTCCAGGAGCTCGTGTCAAAGGAAGAACAATAAATATGTAAGCCTGTGAACAATAAATTCAAAAAAATAGCAGGAAAATTTAAAAAAATATGATTTTTTTTGGCATCAAAGAGGCTATAGTCTACAAGCTACGTGCAAATTTTTGTTGTGTTTGGACATTGGAGGGGCTTGTGGAGAAAAAAACAAAATTTGGCTCGAGAAAAAACTTGGGAAAAAATGACTATTTTGTTTTTTCTTGCTAGAGCTCCTCGCATGTCATTTGATCACAAAAACTTGCGAGCACCTTGTGCACCCAAGCCTCTTTGATGCCAAATTTTTTCATATTTTTTTGAATTTTCTTGCTATTTTATTTCAAATTTACTGTTCACAAGTGTGCATGTTAAATGTTTTTCCTCGCCACGAGCTCCTGGAATGTCCAAATAGCACAAAAATTTGCACGCACCTTGCGCACATGAGTATCTTCAAACTCACAAAATTTTAGATTTTTTAAATTTTTTTGCTATTTTTTTTAGGACGGTCAAAGTTGTTTGACCGGACGGTAACGGTGCAGAAGGGCATTTCTGTAAGGGCACCTAACGGCGGAGGGGCAAATTTGAGCAGGCTTTCGAATTAGGGGTATATATGATTAGGTGGTTCGAGTTAGGGATAGAAATGCAAATGGCCCTTAAAAAAATAGTACTACTACACTTCGCTGCGAGCCAATATTTTACATGGGTAGTTTGAGTTTTAAAGTCAAACGGACATGCGGCCCCACAATCTGGGTGCACTAGACAGCCTAGCCACGTGAACGGGTTTTCCTTCCCACCATCCCATGGCTCGCGTGCTCGCCCTAGCCGCACCTCGCTTGCAGCTTCCTCATTAGCTTGTAGTTGCATATTTAAACTAGCGCCTCCCAGTTAAGCCCGAGGAGCCGGAAAAGCCTGGCGGGGCATTGGGAACTGTGCAATATGGCTCTGTACTCTATGTAAAGTGTTGTACTACTAGTACTCTGTAGCTTGTGGCGTTGCACGCATGGACTTCACTCCATTATCGGCTCTACTATAAAAGAAATTCCTCTTGACGTGTTTTTTTTGATACGGAGGAAAAAGCTTTGCTTCATCTCATTCATAAAGAAGGAACTACTAACAAAGTTCGACGAGATCCATTACACCTCCACAAATGGAAGCGAAAAGCCTAGTCTCGCTGTATCAAATAACTCAAATGTTCTGCCCCCGCAGACCACAGTAACCATCGCTGATAAACAGGTTGCTAGTGTGTGCGTGAGAGGAGCGGCTGAGTAGGCCAGCTACTCCTACATGAGAGGAGCGGCTGAATATAGCACCGAGAGTATCCACTAGGCCACTACGCAGGTGTACTTCCCCTGCATTGATAGTACAGTGATGGTTCTAGAGAACAGTAGTACCCTCCACTTCCAATTGTAGCTCCTTGTCTCTGAGATTCAAGAGTTCAAAACTGGTGCACTATACTCCCTCCGTTTCTTTTTTGTCCGCATATAAGGTTTGGTCAAAGTCAATCTTTGTTGAGTTTGACTAACTTTATATTAAAAAATATAAACATTCACAATATGTAATCAATATTATGAGATGCATCATGAAACGTATTTTCATACTATATAGTTTTAATATTGTAGATGTTCATATATTTTTATATAAATTTGGTCAAACTTTGTGTAGTTTGACTTTGACCAAATCTTATATGCGGAGTAAAAAGAAACGGAGGGAGTACTAGACTAGACTAGACTAGAAGTACAGTACATCGCACTAATACTCGTAGTTGAGAAAAGTAGTACTGGTACTGCTACAGTACGAGTATGTACTCCTCCGTCACATAATGTAAGACGTTTTTGACACTAGTTGGCGTGTACAAAAAATGGCAAAGACATACCCAAAATTTCTTAATCCATGCCAAAAACTACTACCTAGTGCCAAAAATTTCTTACTAGTGCTATTATTTACAGTATAATGCAATCCCATAACGTTCCATAATGCTAGTACTAGTAGTAAATAATAGCCTCACCCCTTCGCCGAGGAACAATCTACAGTTGGAAAGGACGAGGCCCTGCGGTTACTACGCTCTTATCTCCTCCTCGCCAGTTCCCCTCCCCCCGAAGAGAAGGCAGTTCGTCGCTGCTCCCATGGATTCGCCAGGCGGTTCTAATCCTTGTCAGGGCTGGGAGACCTTGGACGACGATCCTCTGGGAGAAATCGCATGCCGCTCGGACGTCCTCACCGCCACAAGACTCGGTGCTTCCTACACCAACTTTTTCAAGACGCTGCTTAAACAGGTTTGGGAAAAGGCCATGCTTGTTGGTCTTCCATGCGTCCTCGAGGAGAAGGTTCTTCTATGGGACAATCCTTCGAACAGTCCACCGCTCCCTGGCCATGGTTGCACGTTGACTCCGATAGAGTTGCCGACGTTGAGAGGTAGTCGGATTTTGTCCGATGAGCAGGTCAGTAATGGAGTTTGATCATGTAGTACTTAGTTATTCCATTTCCATCCTGTAATTTCTCCGCTGCCCACCGTCTTATATATAGGTCTGGGTTGGTGCCAACGAAGATTGGCTTGCATACCTTCGGCCGGATACCACCATCATTTTGCACAACATCCACAGCAGTGCGGCCGTTCCGGTAGACCCCTTCTCCACCATTGGGATCGGCCTTCCGGACTGGCTGGGCTTGAATACGTATGATGATGCCTACATGAGATTGAAGGAGATAGCAATTGCAGACCTGCCGACAAAGCAACGCGGCTACGATGATTACTATCTCATCGCGGTGTTCGACATAAGGAATGCCATCAATGCAAGACGCAGTAACAGCAAAGGCTGGCGCATGTTGGCGACGACAGATTTGTACCCCTACACGTTCGAAGACGGCATGCGCCATCTAGGCCGCATCTTCGCGGTGACAAGCGAGGGGACTTGTTTCATCTGGTTGCCATCCTACGGTACGGGAGATTACAAACGGAATGCACAAACCATCATTTGCATCCCTAATGGTACTCCATTATTTTGCAGGGACCAGTCATCCCCCGAGCAAAATAAGATCACCGATCCTGGATGTGCATTTGCATCCACGATTCGGTCTAACCTAGAACCTTGTAGCTGACTTTGGCATATTGGGATCAACTTCTTAGCAGTCGTTACCCATGGTACCACTGATGTGCAACATGGTCACACAATCTACCACGATTGGACCGTCACCATCTACCCAGGTATTCCATTTTTTAACCCTCTCGCCTTCTCTTTCATTGTTGTACTAGTAGTATACTTAGTACTACTAGTAGGAGTACTTTTTACCTTGGAGGACGCGTATAGCTAGCTGGGCCCTTGAAGACTTGAACCCACTAGTTGCCACCATTTTTGTTTTTCCATGTCTTACTATCTCATCCATGTAGCCAAGAGTGGCTATATATAATTAGCCGGTTATTTTACTTCCTCTATACTGGAGTAGTACTATTTGCTGCACAGTATTACTGACCGCCATATTTGAGCACAACATTATTATGCATGGACCTTGACTATGTACGTCAGCATGTGTACAGATCTGGGATGCCGCGTGTACCAGATGAACGGCGCCGAGTTCGACCCCCGTGATGCTACGTGGGTGATGAGGAACACTCTTGGAGAGTACTCGCTTTTCATCAGGGACAGCTACCCCATTGTGAAGCGGATGCCACCTTCCGTGTCGTTCCTGGCGTTCATGAAGCATGGTTGTGTCTTCATGGCGCACCGCCGGATGAACGACATGCTGGGACACGCTATCCCTGATTTATGCCGCTTCAACTTGGATGAGTCTCCATCGTGTGGAACCGGACTAGAAAGTTGCGACAATGATTCTCGTTGCCCACCGCTATGGATCGTGCCATCCATGAAGAACACTTGGGACTGGAACCTGGAGGAGGACATGCATGTAGCCCATCTATAATGTGTAAGTGGCGTACGGTAATTTTGAACGGTAGCGCTGTGAATATATGTAGACTAGTCGTGCACAAATTTATCACATGAATTGGAGATGAACTTGTGTGGCATACTGGCATTTGTCCTTTAGAATTTATTACTAGTAAATGTGTTATGTGTATGTGCAACTTGTGTGGTTGTTGCACGGGCTCCAACATGCTCTTTGAGAAAAAAAGGTGGCACAGCTTTGGATATACGTGACGTGGCGGCATCATACAGTAGCATCGTTCGCTATAGTTGTAGTACACTCCTACTAGGACGACAACTCCTATAAAACCTTGTGCTTGGCTCTTTGCCTCTTCGGGAGGTTCAACAGTTCGTACTCGTGTGAACCTTGCACTTGCCTCTTCGCCTCTTCGAAAGGTCCAACAATGATGATACTACAGTACAATATGCGTCTGGCAATCTGACACCGATTGAACTGCTGCACGTCCACCGCGAGGGCGAGGGAGAGGAAGAGGGAGAGGGCGCTGTAGTCAAAACCCTCTCCTCGTCCTGTGAACCACCGTGCGCGTGGGCGAGGGAGAGGCGTAGTATGCAAGCTTCTCCTCGTTCGGCGAGTTGACGGGACACACCAAAGCAGTACTAGTACTAGTAGTAGTCCATACTGCGTCCTTTCCGATTAATATGGCTTAATTTGAAACGAGAAAAATACACTGGCGGTCAACGTATGTAACAATACGCTCTTTACGGTCACTATATATAGTTTTGCGTCGATTATACGATCACTAGCTCATCATAGAGCACCGTATTGCACCCTACTGACCGGCCACATAGTCGACGTGGCACTTTGTTGACTGGTTAAATTGTCACCCGGTTTCTGGGTCCCACATGTCAGTTGGCAGAGCAAAGAAATAAGTTAAACAAAACTTTACATAGGCGCCACACGAGTCCAACCCTTGCGCCCGAACCGCCCTGGCTGTGTATGTGAGTGCATGCACGTGTCCTCCCTCGGCCTTCCAACAAAGAGTGTACATCGGCTATAAAACAAAGAGTGTAGTAGTACATGATGTACATCTACACTTCCAATGCATTTAGCCTTTAATCCAAATCGATATTGATTGACTAATGCACCAAATTGTGCTGTAGGTATAGGCTACATGTCTATCCTTAATTATAGCATGCAATGGCCTTCATTTAATCTTCTTATCTCAATGGTCGCATGCACACATAAGTCTGCTGAAAGATCG
>NC_041389.1:78390785-78452326 GCF_002162155.2 Triticum dicoccoides | reverse complement strand
AATTACGGTAGAGGCTTGAACAAATGCGGAATAAACCTAACTGTGAATTTGTCAAGCAAAAAACCTACAACAACTAGGCTCACCTATGTGCACCAACAACTTATGCTAAGCAAGATAAGCAACTATGTGATAGCAAGATATATGACAAAGAACAATCTGGCTATCACAAAGTAAAGTGCACAAGTAAAGGGCTCGGGTTAGAGATAACCGAGGCACTCGGAGACGACGATGTATCCCGAAGTTCACACCCTTGCGGATGCTAATCTCTGTTTGGAGCGGTGTGGAGGAACAATGCTCCCCAAGAAGCCACTAGGGCCACCGTAATCTCCTCACGCCCTCGCGCAATGCAAGATGCCGTGATTCCACTAAGGGACCCTTGAGGGCGGTCACCGAACCCGTACAAATGGCGACCCTTGGGGGCGGTCACCGAACCCGTATACTATGGCAACCCTTGGGGGCGGTCACCGGTACCCGTCAAATTGCTCGGGGCGATCTCCACAACCTAATTGGAGACCCCGACGCTTGCCCGGAGCTTTACACCACAATGATTGAGCTCCGAACACCACCATCCGTCTAGAGCGCACAAGCACCCAAGAGGAACAAGCTCAAGGGTACCAAGCACCCAAGAGTAATAAGCTTCTCAATTTGTAACTTCCACATATCACCGTGGAGAACTCAAACCGATGCACAAATGCAATGGCAAGGGCACACAGAGTACCCAAGTCCTTCTCTCTCAAATCCCACCAAAGCAACTAATGCTAGGGAGGAAAGTAAGAGGTAGAACAAGAAGGAGAACACAAAGAACTCCAAGATCTAGATCCAAGGGGTTCCCCTAACATAGAGGAGAAAGTGATTGGTGGAAGTGTGGATCTAGATCTCCTCTCTCTTTTCCCTCAAAAACTAGCAAGAATCCATGGAGGGATTGAGAGTTAGCAAGCTCAAAGAAGGTCAACAATGGGGGCAAAAACAAGCTCAAGAGATGGGGAACCATTGGGGAAGAAGACCCCCTTAAATAGGTCCCCACGAATCTTCCCGTTATGTGCAGAAAGACATGGGAGCGGTACAACCACTATGAGCACCGGTACAACCGGTAACAGGCAATAAGCGAAACAACCGGCCCACAACCGCCCAACAACCGCACCACAACAGAAGCTAGTCCGGTGGTAGAGCGGTACATGGCCGGTACAACCTCCGGACCAATTATGGAGCGGTACAACCGCTCCAAACACCGGTTTTACCGGTCAACCGGTACAACCTCTCTATGGGGCAGTACAACCTCTCTATGTAAAACAGGCAATATGAAAACAGCCACAACTTTCGCATACGAGCCCCGAATTTGATGAAACCAAGTTTGTTGGAAAGCTAGAAACAAGGGCTAACACAATCTTGAAAGAAATATCAATAAGAAGCAAATTAGAAAAGGCCCATAAGAAAAAGGTGAGAACCCTTCCTCGGATAATACCGGTAAAACCTCCAACACCGAAAACATCATAGAAGACTGCGAACTTCATTTTCGATGAACTCAAGCTTGTCATCAAGATGACCATAGGCTCTAAGACTCACAAAGAGAACCAAACAAGAACCAAGAAACATGATGCAAGGATGCAATGGTTTGAGATCTCTACTAACGATACGATCAAGCTACCAACTTGAGAGGCCCCCTTGAAAGTATGACAAACGATCCTATAACCCGGTCTCCCAACTACCACCACGAGACCGGTAAAAGAGAAAACCTATCAAGGGCAAACCTTTGCCTTGCAGATGGTCCACTTGAGCTAGATGATGATGATCTTGACTCCCTCAAGTTGGACCACCTTTCTTGATTGCGTTGGCTCGATGAAGACTAGATGATTGCTCCCCCATAGTCCACTATGGGCGAGCCTCTTTTCGGCACATCTTCACAAGACCATTGACACCACAAAGGATGGCAAGATTCAAGCACTTGATCTCTTCGTGATGCTCCACTTGAACTTGCACATGACAATCATGATGACGATCACCACTTGATGTCATCCTTTCCATGGGTTGTATGATATCTTCCTCTTGACGCAAGCCCATGGACACGTACCTAACCCCACATAGAACTCGCACGTAGACCATGGGTTAGTACAAAAAGTGCATTGCACAATGTTCACCATACCATGGGACCACTTGATACCTCTCGGTACATCTTCTACGCTTTATGAGTTGATCAACTTGATTCACTCTTGACTTAGTCTTGATCAACCTTGAATCTTTCCAACTCTCTTCATTTGGATGATGTCTTGAAGGTAAACATGAATGATCACACAATCTTCTTCTTCAAGACATGCTTGCAATAAGCTCAACACTCACATGACCAATCTTTGGATAATTTCTTAATAGCACCTTGGTCAACTCATAAACTCCTCGAAACCAACATTTGGATGATGTCTTGAAGGTAAACATGAATGATCACACAATCTTCTTCTTCAAGACATGCTTGCAATAAGCTCAACACTCACATGACCAATCTTTGGATAATTCCTTAATAGCACCTTGGTCAACTCATAAACTCCTTGAAACCAACACATGGACTTCAAGAAAAGCCTATGGACAAAACCTTCAAATATAACTCAAGGCAACCATTAGTCCATAGAGATTGTCATCAATTACCAAAACCAAACATGGGGCACCGCATGTTCTTTCAATCTCCCCCATTTTGGTAATTGATGACAATCACTTTCAAGATAGTTTATACAAGGAATTATGCATCACCATGAAATGCAACAACCAATGATGCATGAGAATGAGATGCAAATGCTTAGGAACCAAAACCAAAGCAAGGAGATAACTCAGAAGACTTCTCCACAAAACTCTCTGAAACTCCTCCCCCATTGCCATCGATTGCCAAAATGGGTGAAAAGTTTAGAAGACCAAAATAACAAGTGTTCCTCCAAAAATTGTGTATCTCTCAACAAGAGAGTGGAATGCAATACACATATCCAATGGTAAATGCGTGGAGGAAGACAAACTATATTGAGGCCCAAAGATTGCAACAGAAAGATATGCCACAAAGACATAACAAAGGGAGACACAAGCAATCAGAAGATACCAATTGAAGCAAGCAATCAACGGAAATCAATTGAACCAACTATACCAATTATCCTACATGCCACAAGAATAAAGATATTATGATAAGCGCAAAGGAGTGTTCTAAAGAAACTAGATAAGCTCCCCATGATTTGTGCACACATAAGAATTTTTGTATTTGAATACAAAGTGCACAAAATAGGATCATAGCTCCCCCAAAATCAATAGAAACTCACATCCAGTGCAAGTGAGCATATAGGAAACTAAGCCTAGCACTTGCAACAAACACATGGTTGAGCAACATGTAAAAGAGGCAACTTAAGAAAAGGCTCAACCAAAATGATGTGTGTGAGTCATGGCGAAGCACTTGAGAAGACTAAAATTAGGATGAGCATTAAGCATCAACATAGTCTTGAAAGAATGAGGCACACAGTGCAAGGCCAATCATTCCCACACACAACTAGCAAATGGGTTCACAAGCTTACTAATAAGCAAATAGAGAATCTATGCTTGTGACAACTTGTGGTGAAGATAGACGATGAGATGCTCATCAAGATGAGGGATACCAATTAAGATGGAAAGCCTCATAAAGATAAGCAAGAGGAAAATAATCTTCACCACACAAGAGTGCATCAAGATGCAACGAGATAAGACCCGCACTCAAGACAAAAACTTTCACGGAGCCACCGAAGAAATAACATAAGAAAGACAAGGTGGACGTGAAAGAAAGGATATCATCTAGAGATGTAATTTCTGTCAGATGTATAAGGTTATAGGTAGACGAAATCATGATGATATATGTCTACAAAGAAGGATGTACACCCAAAATAGTTACAGCACGAAGGAACAAGATATCCAAAAGGAAGTCATACATATACCAATAAGATATTTGCCTGGAAGCATAGCACATGGCTAGATATGGTCTTATTGTATATAAATGAATTCCTACTGCACGAACATCAAAGACATCACAACTAGCAACAAGAGATCATCGTTGGGATGCTTTGAGAAAGGAAACAAGTATCACAAGATATGAAATGAATATCATGCCAAGATGCAACCTACACAAGGTTGAATGCAAGAGAGGAAAGCATGAATAGATACTTGTTACCGAGATATCATTGGAAGGATGTAGTAGATACCAATTGAAGGTAGATAGTAGTTCATTGATCATCCTAGCTTGACTCCAATATGCACATGGTGACAACACTTTCCTTGTGAGTGAGCCGAGCATGCAATGCATCTCCAAATGTTCCTAGAAGAACAACACAAACTAAACGGTACCCAAGCTCATCGGGACCAAAGGGTTAGAAACATCAATACATAGGACAATCTCCACATAAATATGTGCAAATAGATATGAAAATGAATTTCATACACATCTCATCCGATTTGAGACTTGGTGGAGATTCCCCTATATATTGAGTTAAAGAAAGAAAGCATGCCAAAATAAAATACATGAAGTAAACATGCATGCTCAAGACTTTCAAAACCCGAAACCAAAAGACAAAGAAATGCCAAGTGAAAACGATACCAAATGGAGAAATCATCACTTGGAAGATATCATTAAAGATACATCAAGGAATGAGATATCCATTGATACACACTAAATTGAAGATGTCAAACTCCCAAAGAGAGGGTGGTTCCAAACAAACCAAGCTCTCAACAAAGTTTCATGATGGCACAAGGTACCAAAAGATAATGGCTTGCCTTCCACCAACACACACTTGATAAGGATCACAAGAAGAGTGTTCTAAAGAAAATAGGATAGCTTCCCCACGAGTTGTGCACTAGAGAGAATTTGCTTTTGAATACAAAATGCACAAGGTGGGATAACCACTTTCACTATATCTAGAAAACACTAGACAAGAACAAGAAATTAACAAGATCCACAAGTGGTATGGAAGACAAAGGGAGTTGACACAATCCTTGGCAAGAGAAAAGGCAAATAAAAACAAAAGCCAATGTAAAGATGATCAATAAATTCTACCACACATAAGTGACTACCAATTGTCAAAAGACAAGAAGTATTTGGAAATAATTCCCGGTGGTAGATAACAAGGATACCCAACATCATCTTTACAAAAAACACAAGCAAATTGCCACTTGTAGAGCTAACATGTCACCTAGGAACAATATAAATTTACAATATCAATTCTAGGACACAATCTCAAATGTACACATTTTCTAGGCTTGTAATATGCACATAACATATTACTCCCCCATAATGTGATACCAATAAGAACTTAACAAGACGCAATAAGAGGATCCAACATGAGATAATCAATGGAATTTTTTTAGAATTTGAATTTCTCATGAGAGATGTACCACCTAGCGACTAGATAATCTTGTAATATCAATACTAGATGGTATTCCTCATGTACACACATTTATAGGATTGTGAGGTGCACAAAGCACATCACTCCCCCAAAATGGGATGTTCCATTAATCTCTCACATGATCCAACTAGGATACAAACAAGAAGCAAAAAGGCTCAACGCACGACGCACACGTACATGATGTGCAAACCAACAGACACATACTTGATTGCTCAAGATAAGCAAGTTGGAAGCACAACATATACAAACACATGCAAGGAACAAAACCAAAACATGCAAAGGGGCAAGTAACTTTCAATGTAAACAATTTAAGTACAAGTTACCGCAAGGAGGCACGTTGGATATAAGATAGAAACTTGACAACCCAATTGACTTGGCTTGAGACAACAAGAATGATGAAGTCCCCTTAATTCTTCATAATGTAGCCAAGTTTCCAATGACCTCTAGCAACACCTATTGATCAAGTTTGAGCTTGTTGGTCCCCAACCAAGTTGGGTCCTAAGAGGTTAGTCACAATAGGCTTGGCTACCCAAATGGTTCTTTTCTTGACACCACTTTGAGTACCAACAAACTTGGCAAACGCATTGCCAACCTTATCCTTCCCAAGAGAATAGATATCATCAATAATAATTGGGTTGGATAAGTTACCACTAGTGCATGAAGAAATGATGTGGCCTTTCTCACGACATAAGTAGCAACGTCTACTCTTCACTTTCTCCTCACTTGATTTCTCAACAAGAGAAGCATTAACTTGAGTCTTCTTGGGAAGAGGCCTTTCTTCAACTTGAGGTTGAGCATGAGATTGAACTTGTGCCCTCTTCCCTTGTTGCTTGACACTAATGGCCTTTGTCGGTGTCAAAACCCGCGGATCTCAGGTAGGGGGTCCCGAACTGTGCGTCTAGGCGGATGGTAACAGGAGACAAGGGACACGATGTTTTTACCCAGGTTCGGGCCCTCTCGATGGAGGTAAAACCCTACTCCTGCTTGATTGATATTGATGATATGGGTAGTACAAGAGTGGATCTACCACGAGATCAAGGAGGCTAAACCCTAGAATCTAGCCTATGGTATGATTGTTGTAATGGTTGTCTGTCCTACGGACTAAAGCCCTCCGGTTTATATAGACACCGGAGAGGGCTAGGGTTACACAGAGTCGGTTACAATGGTAGGAGATCTACATATCCGTATCGCCAAGCTTGCCTTCCACGCCAAGGAAAGTCCCATCCGGACATGGGACATAGTCTTTAATCTTGTATCTTCGTAGTCTTGGAGTCCGGCGGACGATGATAGTCCGGCTGTCCGGACACCCCCTAGTCCAGGACTCCCTCAGTAGCCCCTGAACCTGGCTTCAATGACGATGAGTCCGGCACGCATAATGTTCGGCATTGCAAGGCGGGTTCCTCCTCCGAATAATCCATAGAAGATTGTGAACACCAGGATAGTGTCCGGCTCTGCAAAATAAATTCCACATTCCACCGTAGATAGAATATTATGTACACAAGTTCAATCTGCTGACGTATCTTGTAGCATGACGTCACGCCACTACCAAGCCTTTACTTGAATTGTTTTTTATTATACCACCTCAGCGCGTTTAGCGAAGCGGTTTCCTTGGCACATCTTGTCGAAGCAGAGATCGTGTTCCCCTTATTCCGGGATTCTCGTCAATACGGACGTGGGTAACCCAACCGCGCCCGTCGCCATGCCCCCTCTATCGAAGGCGAGTCCTGAACGGTCACGGAGACGGCTCTTGGTATTCTGCCTCTTTATAATAGGACCAAGGCTCGTTTCTTTTCTTCAATCCTCCATCGAATCTTCTCCTTACTCCAAGTTCCAACACCCAGAGCCCCAGATTCGAGCACTTCAGACCTTCAACAATGTCCGGTTCCAACCTTCAGGGCCGGTGGATGCCCTCCTCCGTCACGGAGGAAGACGTGCTAAAGCTGCGGGAGGCCAGGTACCTGTCCTACGAGATTTCGCATAGGCTGCCCGCCGAAGGGAAGGCCATCCCCACCCTCGAGCCCGGCGAGTACGTCGTCTTTGTATCCCACCTCCGTCGGGGTTTAGGCTTCCCGATGGATCCTTTTGTGAGAGGGCTCATGTTCTACTACGGGCTGGAATTCCATGACCTGGCTCCGGAGTCTATCCTCCAAATTTCCGCGTTTATTGTTGTCTGTGAAGCCTTCCTCCGCGTCACCCCCAACTTCGGCCTGTGGTTGACGACATTCAATGTGGAGCCGAAGATGATCGGGGGGCATCAAGCAGAGTGCGGCGGGGCGGCCGTAAGCAGGAGGGCCGATGCCCCGTGGCCCGAGGGCTCCTTCCAAGAGGAGCTCGGCTTGTGGCAACAGGAGTGGTTCTATATTACCGCTCCGAAGGGCAGCAGGCAGAAGCCGCCGCCCGTATTCCGCTCGGGACCTCCTCGACGGTTGATGTCGTGGGTCAACCAAGGGCTCAACTGGGGGCCATCAAAAGACGTGCCCCTATTGTAGGGCTGGATTCGAGACCTCCAGGCGAGGGAGATCGATCTGGTCGTGGTGATGCAGGTTATGCTAAATAGGCGTCTCCTGCCCTGCAAACGCCGTCCTCTCCGGCTATGGGAGTTCAATCCGGAGGGACCACGGATTCTCTAACACTTTATGGGTAAGACACCCGTGGAGATGTACAAGTTGTTCTTCGGATCACAGGCGACGTGTCCAGAATTGACCGAGGATGCCGGCCTAAGCTGGAATCGCCCGGATACTCAAGTAAGTAGCTCAGTGTTCGGACGTACCGTTTATTTGCCTTTCTCCAATTCTCCTTTTAACCCGTTATCCTTCAACAGGAGTGGATAGCGCAAGCAAAGCTGATACGGTGTCCGGCCCCCCTCCCAGAGACCGCGCTGGATCCCGTGCTGGTCAAGATGCTGGAGGTTGCGCCTTCATAAGAAAGCGAAGGGGAAAGTAGAGGAGCTACTGCCTCGTCCAAGGAGGCTCTTGAAAGAGGGGGGATCGAGAATCCCTCCCTCCAAGGGGAGAAGAGGACCGCATCTGGAGACCCGGAGGCCAAAGCCCCTAAGCGGGGGAAGAAATCTTCACCAGAGGGTCCTGCGTCCGGGGAGGCCCCGGCCGCACAATCTCCCCTAAAGCATCAGCCCTCCAGCGAGCCGTGAGTAGAAAAAAGGGAGTTCGGTAACGAGAGACATCCCTATTTGTGCTTCTGAGGATCTCCGACCTTCTCAGATGAGCTCGTCTTTGGGGGATCTTCGTCCGGAGATGATGGAGAGCGAGACGCCTCCATCTGCTGCGCCATCGGATAGGGCGGTCGAGCTTGAAGTGTCATCACGGAGGGTATCCCCGAACCCGGCGGAGCCGAAGAGTTCGGCGCCGACTAATGTTCGGCCGGGGGAGCTGAAGGATCTGCTTGAGAGGGCGTCCATCTCAGAAGATCACCGTTCCTTGATGAGTACGGTGATTAGAAGGATTTCGTCCGCCGAAAGCGGATTGCATAATGCCGTCAGGAGTTTGCTGGCGGGATTTGAGGTATGTAAAAATGACACCCCCTTTTGACAGTTTGGCACTTAAAGTGCGCCCTGTATAGATAGTAGCCCCTGAGACTCGGTAGGTTGTCGAAAAGCGACAGTGTGCCGAGGATCAAAATCGCAGGTATTGAGTGTCGCCTTTTCTATGCAGGTGGCGGATAGTCCGGGGGCTAGCCGGACTGATGGAGTTGCTGAATTAATGCGGCAACTCGATGTTGCGGATGCGGACATCACGCTAGTCAACAAGCGACTTGACGAGTCGCAAGGTAAGTTGTTTTTCCGCAGTCACCTATTAAGGGAGTCAAAGCCCACCTCTTACAATATTTATGCTTGACGTAGATGGTGCTGCTGCTGTGGAGAGCCTTCGAGCAGAACTTGCTCAAGCCAAGGAGCAAGCCAGAAGGAGTGATGCGGCTTCCTCGAGGGCGGTCGAAGAGTTAGAAGCCGAAAGGGCTGCACACTGCCGAAGCCAAGGATGCCCATTCTGCAATGCGGCTATAAAGGAGGAGCTGCGTTAGGCCGGAGACATTGTGGCTGGCAAGCCTTTTCTGCTACGCCGCAGGTTTACGGATCCAAAGTGTGCCCAGCTTGGCCAGCTGTGGGGTCCGGAGGATCCATATATGGACTTAGCGGGGAGTGCGGAGGATGCCGTTGTGCACTTCCTAAGTCAAAAGGATCACAAGACGGAAGAGCTGTTTTGGTCTCAATTCCATAGTCCGGACCGTTCACTTTCGCTGACCGATCGGTTGGCTGAATGGGCTGAGCTGAATAGGTTGTCTGGACTTGCCATGACGGATATCATGACTCATGTCTGGCTGGAGAGGCCCAAGCCGAAGAGCTATTTTGGCTTATTGCAGCAGTTTCTTGGGGCGGTGCCGCATATCAAGGCGATGAAGCGGTCGGCCTGCAGAGAGGGTGTGCGGATGGCCCTCGCCCGTGTGAAGACACATTGGACAGAGATGGATGCCACCGCTGTTGCAACCCGGGTTCGGACGAAAGCCGGTTACCCTCCGAGCACTATTTTGGGGAAGTTCTGCGTGGTGCTCGTGTAATAGAGTCGCAGTGCTCAAAAAATGTCACGTTCAAATGAACGTTTACTTTTGTAAGACAATGTTTGTGATGTAAGCGCTTTTTATACTTGTGCGTTTCAAGTATTGAAATATCTCCTATGCGGCCGTATACGTGTGTATAACCTGAAAGATTGCAGTCTTCGGCTTCAGCCCCCACGCACAAGGTGCGGGGGTGTTCGCAAAAAGAGCGCATTTTCACACTTAATCCGACGTCTCGGTCGTGTTAAGGAGGTGGTAGCGTAGCAAACGAGGCAACCGGACTATGATGCTTTATCACTTTCACTTAGCCATTGGAGTTCGAGGGTGGGACTATGATATAGCCCCTGGGGGCACCGCGTTCTCCGAATTCGGGGCGCGTGTGTGCCTGACCGAGAAATGGTCCTTCGTCAAAGCGGAGGAATTCTAAACATTCCGGTGGTCGATCGAGTGGTTGACCAGTTTCTCGCTGTATCATGACAGTCAGTTTTCGGCTTTCTCTACTGAGGTGCTCGCCCAGCCGAACTGGGGCACAATCGCAGTAGTTCTCCTGGTGCCGCATTAGCCGATGATAGGGAACGTAAGGCAGCAAAACACAGGAGCCGGGCAAACCCAACATTTGACCAAAGACATGACTCGGAGCTGATGCATATAAGGCCTAACTCGAGACGCCGAACACTCCCTAAGGTGTTCGGTCTTTATAATAATGGGCAGAACAATGCCCTAAGCCCCTAGTGTCCAGGTACGGGCGAGGTCCCCTGACGCGGACGATGCCAAAACGTCAGTCTCCACTCTGGTTATAATGAGAAACCAGGGGATTATAGCAACAAGAGACAGTAAAAAAGGTTTACGCGGGGTCTTAATCTGAAAAGAATCCTTGCGACGGGTCCCTACTGCACGTCTGCGCCTATGTCTCCGTTGTGCCGTTATCCTGGACGGGTATGCACGTTGTTCATCTGTAAAAAGAGAGGAACTTAGTTTGAAAGGAAATCGTGCAAAAAAGTGCATGAAAAATAGCAATAAATTAATAAAGCGGAGTCTATATTAGCTCATTATTGCTTATATGCACAACCCCTTGTGAAGGGGAGTGCGGTTAGGGAGCCCCTAGCTTATTTATGCCGGACTCGTCTAGCCGTGTCCGGGGTCTTTGAATGACCCTCTTAATGAAATGATGCCACGTGGACCGGGTATTTTAAGTGTAAGAGACGCGTAATGTGGTATTGTGTTAAAGCGGACAAAAGCTTCACGTCCCAATAGTGCTTGATAGCTACTTTTGAATGGGGCGACATGGAAGATTAGCTTTTCGCGCCGGAAGTTGTCCGGTGACCCGAACACAACTTCTAGTGATAAGGAGCCTGTGCACTTGGCGTAAGGGCCTGGCGTCACTCCTTTAAAGGAGGTGCGGCTATGTCGAATTTTAGTGAGGTCTATCCCCAATTTGCGAATTGTGTTCGGATATAGCAGGTTTAAATCGCTGCCGCCGTCCATCAGGACTTGTGTAAATTGTAGTCCGTCGATTATAGGATCCAATTTCAGAGCAGTCCATCCTGCATTTCGAACACTTCTGGAATAATCAAGGTGATCAAAAGTGATTGGTTTTAACATCCAATCTCGACGTTCCGCTGGGGTGGACCGTGCGAGACCCATCTTAGCAGGTGCCGCATTGTTTTTCCGTATTATCACATGAAGTGAGTTTACTGCTTTGACTTCTTGTGGGAAAGTCTTTTGTTTTCCAGTGCCCTGCTGGTGGGGTTCGTCGTCGTCCTCGCTTGGTGCGTCAAGCCCCTTGTGTTCGGTGTTGAGTCGGCCGGACTGTTTGAAAACCCAACAATCTCGGTGGGTGTGGTTTGCAGGCCTTCCGGAGGTACTGTGGATTTGACATATCCGATCCAAAATTTTGTTTAAGTTGGATAGCTCATCACTGTTGTCCTTAAGAGGCAGTGTTTTGTTGTTTGGCCGCGAGCTTTTGAATCCGGCGTTGAGCGCCGTGCTCTTTGGGCTTTTCTCTTTATTCCGGCGCTGATCTTTTCTGCGCCGTGATTTTCCGTTTCCATCTCTGATCTCGGATGTACTTGGGTCGCTGGTGCTGCATCTTGCTAGCCAGCTGTCTTCCCCCGCGCAAAAGCGGGTCATGAGGCTTGTTAGCACGGACATTGTCCTTGGCTTCTCTTGGCCGAGGTGTCTGGCGAGCCATTCGTCTTGGACGTTGTGTTTAAAAGCTGCTAAGGCTTCGGCGTCCAGACAGTCGACTATTTGGTTCTTTTTAGTGAGGAACCTGTTCCAGAATTTGCGCGTTGACTCTCCGGGCTGTTAAGTTATATGACTTAGATCGTCTGCATCCGAAGGGCGGACATAAGTCCCTTGAAAATTTGCTCTAAATGCGTCCTCAAGCTCTTCCCAACTTCCAACAGTGTTTTCTGGGAGGCTTTTGAGCCAATGACGAGCTGGCCCTTTGAGCTTGAGGGGTAGATATTTTATGGCGTGGAGATCATCTCCTCTAGACATGTGTATGTGTAGTATATAATCCTCTATCCAGACTCCAGGGTCTGTTGTTACGTCATAAGCCTCTATGTTTATGGGTTTAAACCCTGCTGGGAATTCATGATCCAGCACCTCATTGGTGAAACATAGTGGGTGTGCGGCGCCCCTGTATTTGGGTGTACCGCTGTCTTCGAACACCTGGCGTGTTGTGATGCTTCCTGGGGCCCTCTTTTTTGGCCCGTAAATGGACCTGGCTGGGCCATCTGTTTTCCCAGGATCATGAGTCGGCTTGTGTGCGGCGCTGCTTGTAATTTTTGGCCTATCATATGGCCGTCTATCCAGCCAGGCGGCCTCTTTGTTTTTTGACTGTGGGGGCTCTATGGCTTCCTCATCAAATTCTGGCAGCAGCTTGCGCTTCGGGTAGCTCTTTGATTGGTGGCCATTGCCGTATTTGTCTGCGGTTTTGAGCACTTTTCTCGACCTCATTCTGAGTATGTCTTCCGCTGTTTTGAGCTTCCATTTTTCCTTCTTCAGACTTCTTGCAGTGGCGACGAGTCTTTTGCGAAGGCTCTTATTCTCCGGTGGTGTGTCCGGCGTGAGGTCGTCTGGACTGTTGGTTTCGCCGGGCATGGATTGATTATCCGATTCGTCCTGTTCGGACGGTTGCTTGACTGCGTATTCGTTATCCACTGGCTTGCCCTGCTCTATTGCTGGGTCATTAGGAGCGCTGTTGTAGTTGAGGCAGGATTTAGGGCGGCGTCTGCGTCACCGTTTTGGTTGTTTATCGGCGGGATTATCCTTTTGCCGCGCCCCGTTGGTCCTCGTTATCGCTTCCTTTTGGGGTATCCACCATATATACATCATGGGTGGGGGTGGCCTTCCAGTGCTCTGTGAGCGCTAGTTCTTGATCGTCTCCGGCATCATCGTCCATACCGTCGATGTCTTCGGAGTCGTAGTCTAGCATGTCGGTTAGATCGTCGACAGTGGCTACAAAGTGGGTGGTGAGTGGGCTTTGAATTTCTTCATCGTCCGCATCCCAACCATCCTGGCCATAGTCCGGCCAGGGCTCTCCGGATAGCGAGAGATGCTTTAGTGAATTTAAGATGTCGCCAAAGGGCACGTGCTGAAAGATGTCTGCAGCAGTGAACCCCATGATCGGCGCCCAATCGGATTCGATTGGCGGGGGCGCAGGAGGTTCGGGGTCCGGCAGGGAGTCCGGCACCACGGAGTCACGAGTTTTATAGGGGACAAGGTCAGTGTTCGGCTCCATCACCGCGGATGTTGCAGCTCCCGAGGCGGTGTCCAGCCACTCGTCCTCGATCCGCGTGATCGGCTCCGAACTATGGATCGGAGCAGATTCGTGTGCGGCCTCCAAGGCACTGTCCGGCGGCAGAGCTAAATCGTGCCCATCGCGACAGTGTGGCACGCTCGGCTGCGGATCAGATCCGTTGAAGATCAAGTCTAGGCTTCCAAATCTGACCTGACGGCCAGGGGCGTAGCTTTCGATCTGCTCCAGATGACCAAAGGGTTAGAAACATCAATACATAGGACAATCTCCACATAAATATGTGCAAATAGATATGAAAATGAATTTCATACACATCTCATCCGATTTGAGACTTGGTGGAGACTCCCCTATATATTGAGTTAAAGAAAGAAAGCATGCCAAAATAAAATACATGAAGTAAACATGCATGCTCAAGACTTTCAAAACCCGAAACCAAAAGACAAAGAAATGCCAAGTGAAAAGGATACCAAATGGAGAAATCATCACTTGGAAGATATCATTAAAGATACATCAAGGAATGAGATATCCATTGATACACACTAAATTGAAGATGTCAAACTCCCAAAGAGAGGGTGGTTCCAAACAAACCAAGCTCTCAACAAAGTTTTATGATGGCACAAGGTACCAAAAGAAAATGGCTTGCCTTCCACCAACACACAGTTGATAAGGATCACAAGAAGAGTGTTCTAAAGAAAATAGGATAGCTTCCCCACGAGTTGTGCACTAGAGAGAATTTGCTTTTGAATACAAAATGCACAAGGTGGGATAACCACTTTCACTATATCTAGAAAACACTAGACAAGAACAAGAAATTAACAAGATCCACAAGTGGTATGGAAGACAAAGGGAGTTGACACAATCCTTGGCAAGAGAAAAGGCAAATAAAAACAAAAGCCAATGTAAAGATGATCAATAAATTCTACCACACATAAGTGACTACCAATTGTCAAAAGACAAGAAGTATTTGGAAATAATTCCCGGTGGTAGATAACAAGGATACCCAACATCATCTTTACAAAAAACACAAGCAAATTGCCACTTGTAGAGCTAACATGTCACCTAGGAACAATATAAATTTACAATATCAATTCTAGGAGACAATATCTCAAATGTACACATTTTCTAGGCTTGTAATATGCACATAACATATTACTCCCCCATAATGTGATACCAATAAGAACTTAACAAGAGGCAATAAGAGGACCCAACATGAGATAATCAATGGAATTTTTTTAGAATTTGAATTTCTCATGAGAGATGTACCACCTAGCGACTAGATAATCTTGTAATATCAATACTAGATGGTATTCCTCATGTACACACATTTATAGGATTGTGAGGTGCACAAAGCACATCACTCCCCCAAAATGGGATGTTCCATTAATCTCTCACATGATCCAACTAGGATACAAACAAGAAGCAAAAAGGCTCAACGCACGATGCACACGTACATGATGTGCAAACCAACAGACACATACTTGATTGCTCAAGATAAGAAAGTTGGAAGCACAACATATACAAACACATGCAAGGAACAAAACCAAAACATGCAAAGGGGCAAGTAACTTTCAATGTAAACAATTTAAGTACAAGTTACCGCAAGGAGGCACGTTGGATATAAGATAGAAACTTGACAACCCAATTGACTTGGCTTGAGACAACAAGAATGATGAAGTCCCCTTAATTCTTCATAATGTAGCCAAGTTTCCAATGACCTCCAGCAACACCTATTGATCAAGTTTGATCTTGTTGGTCCCCAACCAAGTTGGGTCCTAAGAGGTTAGTCACAATAGGCTTGGGTACCCAAATGGTTCTTTTATTGACACCACTTTGAGTACCAACAAACTTGGCAAACACATTGCCAACCTTATCCTTCCCAAGAGAATAGATATCATCAATAATAATTGGGTTGGATAAGTTACCACTAGTGCATGAAGAAATGATGTGGCCTTTCTCACGACATAAGTAGCAACGTCTACTCTTCACTTTCTTCTCACTTGATTTCTCAACAAGAGAAGCATTAACTTGAGTCTTCTTGGGAAGAGGCCTTTCTTCAACTTGAGGTTGAGCATGAGATTGAACTTGTGCCCTCTTCCCTTGTTGCTTGACACTAATGGCCTTTGTCGGTGTCAAAACTGGCGGATCTCGGGTAGGGGGTCCCGAACTGTGCGTCTAGGCGGATGGTAATAGGATACAAGGGACATGATGTTTTTACCCAGGTTCGGGCCCTCTCGATGGAGGTAAAACCCTACTCCTGCTTGATTGATATTGATGATATGGGTAGTACAAGAGTGGATCTACCACGAGATCAAGGAGGCTAAACCCTAGAAGCTAGCCTATGGTATGATTGTTGTAATGGTTGTCTGTCCTACGGACTAAAGCCCTCCAGTTTATATAGACACCGGAGAGGGCTAGGGTTACACAGAGTCGGTTACAATGGTAGGAGATCTACATATCCGTATCGCCAAGCTTGCCTTCCACGCCAAGGAAAGTCCCATCCGGACACGGGACAGAGTCTTCAATCTTGTATCTTCGTAGTCTTGGAGTCCGGCGGACGATGATAGTCCGGCTGTCCGGACACCCCCTAGTCCAGGACTCCCTCAGCCTTCTTCTTCAATGGGCAAGATCTAACATGATGCCCTTCTACTTTGCACTTGAAGCAAACAATCTTGGCCGAATTCTTGACTTGTTCTTGGCCCTTCCTTTTGTTCATCTTGGACTTCTTCTTCTTATTGGAGTTGAATCCAAGTCCAGCTTTGTCATTGGGGGATTTTTGCACACTCAAGATATTGTTGAGTGTGGATTTCCCTTGATGACTCTTTTCCAAGTCTTTCTTCAAAGAAGTGACTTGGGCCTTGAGCTCTTTGATTTCTTCTACATGGTTAGTCTCAACACAAGTACTAGAGGAAGTATAAGCTTCATCGTTAGAGCAACAAGGCAAGGAAAACAATTCATCACAAGATGTACCAACATTGTGAGTAGATGAATTACAAGGACTAGCACATGGCAATATAGTATTTTGACTAGAAGTAGTGCTACTATCCACATGACGCTCACTAGATGTTACCTTAGCAATCATGGCCTCATGAGATACCTTTAGCACATTGTGGGATACTAGAAGATCATCATGAGAGCTTGAGAGCTTTTCATGGCTTTCTTCCAATTTCCCATAATTGCTAGATAGCACCTCAAGTTGAGCCCGTAGCTCAACATTCTCCTTCAAAATGGATGCTTCACAAGTAATAGAAATAGTAGCACAAGCATCACCATTAACAACAAGAGGAGAAGGCAACTTGGCAAGCTCTTTTAAATAAGAAGCATCAAGTTGAGCATGAGACTCGGTGAGTTTGATGAGCTCACCCTTGATGACCCTTGAGCCATTTTCGAGGTGCTCAAAATCCTCAAGGAGTCTAGCATGAGCAACTTCAAGCTTAACATTTTTAGTTTCAAAAACATTGGCCACCTCAAGAGCTCTATCATTAGATTCCTTCACTCTAGATAATTCTAGAGCAAAGGTCTCCTCAAGAGATTCCTTGGTGGTTTGTTCAAGTTCAAGAGCTTGAGATAGCTCTGCGATCTCATTTGCGTAATCACGCCCATGAGCTTCCGTTTTCTCAATGGTGACCTCATGCTCCTCTAGATGAGATTCCAACTCCTCAATGTATTTCTTGCCATCAATGGCAATGGACATTATTTCCATGAAGTTGGAACGAGCAATCTTATTTTTATGAAGAGCTTTAAAAATAATTTCCCCCTTAGTTTTTAAGGAGGCAACATTATCATTCTCTTCATCATTATCCTCATCATCATTAGCATCAACATCATCATCAAGAGACATATTGGGGTACAAAGTAGGAGATACCTTTGACGCCTTAGCCATAAGGCAAAAAGCAATAGATGATGATGTAGGATCCCTTGAGGCACCATTAAACACCACATCTTTTTCCATGGAGTGTTCGGTTTCCTCTACATTGTTACAACAATTCGAGGAAATAGATGCATTTTTATCATGGCAACAAGACATAGCAAGCATATCATCATGAGATTTAGTCAAGCAATTTCTACATGATATGCAAGGACTATCAACACAAGCATGTGAAACATTTGGAGTGCTCAAAGTGTTAAAGCCCAAAGAGGGAGCATTGCAATAAGATAGTGATGAAGGATCATCCACAATAAACATACTATCATCATTGCAATGACCAACACTACTCACCATATCATTACCTTGTGGCAAACCACATGTAGGTGAAGTAGAATAAGTTGAGAAGACTATACGACCGGAGGTGGAGGGAGAACAATCATCCCCACAAATATTGGACACACCATATTTATCTCGAAGCTTTGTCCACAACTCATGAGCATCCCAGAACGGCATGAGTTGAAAAATAACTACATTGCTCAAAGCATCGAAAATCACATTAGAAGCTTCAGCATTGAGATAAGAGTTTTTCTCATCCTCTAAAGATAATCTTTGGGGATCCTTTGGAGGAGAAAAACCCATATCTACATGTCGCTCTAAATTTGGGTCCATCGAAACTAAGAGTGTCAGAGAATCCTAATCCCCTAGTCGACATCTTTACTCTCTAGGCAGTTAAGCCCAACAAACAGAGACGAGGCTCTGAATACCAATTGAAAGATCGTGGATGTCGCCTAGAGGGGGGGTGAATAGGCGTTTTAAAATAATTACGGTAGAGGCTTGAACAAATGCGGAATGAACCTAACGGTTAATTTGTCAAGCACAAAACCTACAACAACTAGGCTCACCTATGTGCACCAACAACTTATGCTAAGCAAGATAAGCAACTTTGTGATAGCAAGATATATGACAAAGAACAATATGGCTATCACAAAGTAAAGTGCATAAGTAAAGGGCTCGGGTCAGAGATAACCGAGGCACTCGGAGACGACAATGTATCCTGAAGTTCACACCCTTGCGGATGCTAATCTCCGTTTGGAGCGGTGTGGAGGCACAATGCTCCCCAAGAAGACACTAGGGCCACCGTAATCTCCTCACGCCCTCGCACAATGCAAGATGCCGTGATTCCACTAAGGGACCCTTAAGGGCGGTCACCGAACCCGTACAAATGGTGACCCTTGGGGGCGGTCACTGAACCCGTACACTTTGGTAACCCTTGGGGGAGGTCACCGGTACCCGTCAAATTGCTCGGGGCGATCTCCACAACCTAATTGGAGACCCCGACGCTTGCCCAGAGCTTTACACCACAATGATTGAGCTCCGAACACCACCAACCATCTACAGCGCACAAGCACCCAAGAGGAACAAGCTTAAGGGTACCAAGCACCCAAGAGTAATAAGCTTCTCAATTTGTAACTTCCATGTATCACCGTGGAGAACTCAAACCGATGCACAAATGCAATGGCAAGGGCACACAGAGTACCCAAGTCCTTCTCTCTCAAATCCCACCAAAGCAACTAATGCTAGGGAGAAAAGTAAGAGGAAGAACAAGAAGGAGAACACAAAGAACTCCAAGATCTAGATCCAAGGGGTTGCCCTCACATAGAGGAGAAAGTGATTGGTGGAAGTGTGGATCTAGATCTCCTCTCTCTTTTCCCCCAAAAACTAGCAAGAGTCCATGGAGGGATTGAGAGTTAGCAAGCTCAAAGAAGGTCAACAATGGGGGCAAAAACAAGCTCAAGAGATGGGGAACCATTGGGGAAGAAGACCCCCTTAAATAGGTCCCCACGAATCTGCCCGTTATGTGCAGAAAGACATAGGAGCGGTACAACCGCTATGAGCACCGGTACAACCGGTAACAGGCAATAAGCGGAACAACCGGCCCACAACCGCCCAACAACCGCACCACAACAGAAGCTAGTCCGGTGGTAGAGCAGTACATGGCCGGTACAACCTCCGGACCAATTCTGGAGCGGTACAACCGCTCCAAACACCGGTTGTACCGGTCAACCGGTACAACCTCTCTATGGGGCGGTACAACCTCTCTATGTAAAACAGGCAATATCAAAACAGCCACAACTTTCGCATACGAGCTCCGAATTCGATGAAACCAAGTTTGTTGGAAAGCTAGCAACAAGGGATAACACAATATTGAAACAAATATCAATAAGAAGAAAATTAGAAAAGTCCCATAAGAAAAAGGTGTGAACCCTTCCTCGGATAATACCGGTAAAACCACCAACACCGAAAACATCATAGAAGACGCATGCAAACTCCGTTTTTGATGAACTCAAGCTTGTCATCAAGATGACCATAAGATCTAAGACTCACAAAGAGAACCAAACAAGAACCAAGAAACATGATGCAAGGATGCAATGGTTTGAGATCTCTACTAACGATGCGATCAAGCTACCAACTTGAGAGCCCCCCTTGAAAGTACGGCAAACGATCCTATAACCCGGTCTCCCAACTACCACCACGAGACCGGTAAAAGCGAAAACCTATCAAGGGCAAACCTTTGCCTTGCACATGGTCCACTTGAGCTAGATGATGACGATCTTGACTCCCTCAAGTTGGACCACCTTTCTTGATTGCGTTGGCTCGATGAAGACTAGATGATTGCTCCCCCATAGTCCACTATGGGTGAGCCTCTCTTCGGCACATCTTCACAAGACCATTGACACCACAAAGGATGGCAAGGTTCAAGCACTTGATCTCTTCGTGATGCTCCACTTGAACTTGCACACGGCAATCATGATGACGATCACCACTTGATGTCATCCTTTCCATGGGTTGTATGATATCTTCCTCTTGACGCAAGCCCATGGACACGTACCTAACCCCACATAGAACTCTCACATAGACCATGGGTTAGTACAAAAAGTGCATTGGACAATGCTCACCATACCATGGGATCACTTGATCCCTCTCGGTACATCTTCTACGCTTTGTGAGTTGATCAACTTGATTCACTCTTGACTTAGTCTTGATCAACCTTGAATCTTTCCAACTCTCTTCATTTGGATGATGTCTTGAAGGTAAACATGAATGATCACACAATCTTCTTCTTCAAGACATGCTTGCAATAAGCTCAACACTCACATGACCAATCTTTGGATAATTCCTTAATAGCACCTTGGTCAACTCATAAACTCCTCAAAACCAACATTTGGATGATGTCTTGAAGGTAAACATGAATGATCACACAATCTTCTTCTTCAAGACATGCTTGCAATAAGCTCAACACTCACATGACCAATATTTGGATAATTCCTTAATAGCACCTTGGTCAACTCATAAACTCCTTGAAACCAACACATGGACTTCAAGAAAAGCCTATGGACAAAACCTTCAAATATAACTCAAGGCAACCATTAGTCCATAGATATTGTCATCAATTACCAAAACCAAACATGGGGGCACCGCATGTTCTTTCATCTGCTACTTTTGGGCGTTAATTATACCCTGGTCAATGTGTAAATCTCTAAATGTACAGTCTTTCACGGACGTAGGGAGTAGGTTGAGCACTTGAGCATGAGCGTGTGTGTTGCGTCATGTGCTGTGTGCCGCATGGGTGCGTGAGTGTTGCGTGCGTCCATGTGGAGTACGTGTGAGTGTTGCATGTTGCATGCATGCATGCATGCATGGGGCTTACTCCCTCCCATTGACATGTTCATATTTCAAACTTCCTCTGTTCCCTCCATATGGTGATACTCCCTCTGTTCCCAAATACTCCAGTATGGAGTAAAAGCCTCCCTCTGTTCCCAAATACGGAGTATTTGTCTTTCTACAGATTTCAACAAGTGACTAGGTATGGAGCAAAATGAGTGAAGTGAGCGTAGAGGCATAGGGATACTTTAGAAAGGAAATCGTCGCGATCCATCATTCCCCATCTCGGTCAGAGAGAACTATTCAACTAGTCTTCACAGTGAAGTGACAATACACGCAGCAGCAGATGGGACACGTAATTAATAAGCTGAACCAGCCTGTTGGTGTTACTAAATCAGCCTTACCGAGTACTGACATCATGTTTGCCAGTAGAGCACGCTTCCGCAAATACGCCTACGCACCTATGTTCTCCATTAACTGACATATGGGCCCTCATGTGGTAGACCCACAATGTCATCGGTGTAACTATTTACACTCCGGAGGACCGTGCCTATATCCTAGTAGTAGTACTAGTAGAATTGAGATTTAATGCACTTTCTTCCCCGTCTTCCACTCTTCTTCCTCCTCTCTTCTTCTTCCTCCTCTCTTCCCCATCGCCGGCCGCACACCATTTACCCCCGCTCACTGCTCGCCCTCCCGCGCCATCTTTCTTGGTAGCTCGCGTGTACCATATCCCCCCGCTCACTGCTCGGCCACACGACGAGAAGCTTCTTCGCTCGCCTGCCCGAATCCACTTCCCCACTGGCTCGCAGGCACCGAAAACCCCAATGGCAGAACCGACTGACACATAGAGCCGCGATTGGAATTCCCTCCCCGATGTTCTCTTGGAGTAGATCTGTAGTCGTATGGACCTACTCAGCACCGTCCGTCTGGCCGCATGCTCGGTGTCTTTGTACCATCTACTCGTATGCAACCGGCCTGCTCTTTTCAAGACACCCTGCTTGCTGATGCCCGATCCTCACAGGTGGCCCAGACACCGACTTGACGATCCTACGGAGGTTGCCGTGGTGCCCCTCGACATGCTACCACTACCCGTCCACCTGTCCTTCATGCACGACACACTACTGGTTGGGCATGAAGGCCAACTGGATCGTCCTCATCCACCACACCGGTAGTCCGTGGCGTCTCGTGGATATCTACACCCAGCAAGAGATCACCCTTCCATCGTTGGATACCGCCGACATCGAGCCTCGCGGCCTGCCGGACACTCCTGCCTTCTACGCACGAGACACGTCAAGCTTTTGGCTCGACCTCTGTTTGCAAAAAGTTGTAATCTGCGAAGTGCCCACACCATCAGAAGACTACATGGATTACAAGCTCATTGCCTTGTTCAACATGGGATTAGTCTATCTAGAATCCGGTCGCCATACATGGTTATGGCTCATCATCAATCCTGTTGAGGCAACATTTCTGTCTGATGCTATAGTGCACGATGGCATCGTTTACGCGGTCGACGCACAGATTGGCTACCTATACTGGTGGAATCTATTGTCGTGAAATTGTTCTATCTCATCTCATCTTTACCTTATGAATACGACAGCCTATTCATTTGTTACAAATTTAGAATGCATAGCATGTCTATAACCACATCATTGCTATATGTTCCTCTCATTTCCTAGATTTTTGTGACCACACATGTTATTGTTAGAGTTGATATGAGAACAATTGGCATCTAATGATTGTTAGAATACATATTATGAGCATAACATCATGATTGCTATATGTTACTCTCGTTTACTAGATTTTTATAACAACGCATGTTATTGCTTAGAGTTGATATGAGAATAGTAGTAGTAAGTGCTATGGTAGAATATGAGTAGGCGCTGTCATAGCTGTTTTCCTCTCATTGTTACATGATGTTTGAACCATGACATGTTGCTAGAATATGAAAGCCATTGGCTTATTTTTTTAACTTGGGGTATGATTATGACCACGGCATTGCAATTCTCTGTCTATGATATGTGTCACTGTTATAATAATCTTAATTCCACACATACTCTGAACATGATTGTTTATTTTTGTCCTTTTGGTCTCCAATTTGAATTGTTGCAGCAGACGCAAATGCGCTGGCCTTCATGATTCCAGGACCTGGAATTATACCAGCTGATGGGTGCTGGTTTATCGCTCGTTCAGCTGACGGCGGTCATTTGATGCTCATTCGCACATACCAAATTGACCAAACCATTACATCAAACCACATGCAGTACAATGCATGGGGCGTTCATGACATTGATGGCTATGGCTGCTTCGTGTTCGAGAAAGATCCCATCTCCGTTGGGCCAGGCGTATTCAACTAGAGGTGGGTTTACAGCCTCGACAACCACTCCTTGTTCCTCGGGCTCAATTATCCGATCATCCAACCAATCATCGATCATATCACCGGCGATGATTACTGTGCTATGCAACTTCCATTCGCAAGGGGGGGTTGTGTTTACACATCATACCATGGGTTTCATGAATCACCATATGCAGAGACTCGTCGACACAGCTTGTTGCCAGGTAATCTTCAGTGTGTGCAAGGCATCAAGCTTCCATGCGATGGATGGCTTTTGCAAACCCGATATGTGGCGATGTGGTTCATGCCAACAGCAAATATGCACAACTTGATTCGTGCTGATATCTAGACTGAGCCATGTATTCTGCTACTGTAGCACGACCCTCTTTTGTTGGATATTATGTACTGTTGTTAGTTTGAAACACTCCTATGGTTTGAAGGATAGATACCTTCCTGGGATCAAGTGCATCCTAACTCTCCTGCGTAGGATGTACTGATAATGATGATGGAGATGTTGTGTAGAAGCCATATATATACATATATATATCAGTTAGGCTTCAAGTGCGTACTTGTTAGTTAAACCTATGTATAAATTGTGACACTAAATACGACTAGTAAGTAGTACAGTAGCAGTACTAGTATACGTTGGTCAAATTATTCATCATGTCCACACATTGAATTGACGTGACAACACGCTGCGCGTGAGGTGACACAAGAATCCTGGCGGCGTGTTCGGGTATTCCGGACTTCAGATTTGGAGTACCACTTATCTATCGAAATCTTTTTTTTCGAAACGGAGGCAAAAGATTTGCCTCATCCATTAAATAAGAGGAGAATAGAGTTTAGAGTTTTTACAAGCGCCCTTGCAAAACGGCATGGCAATTACTCTCGTACAACTGTCGAAGAAGCGCGAGTTTTTACTCTGTCGAAATCTTTCATCATTCACTTAAAACAGTCGATTGGTCATACATTGAGCACCATATAATTGGAATTACCGATGCAAGTCGAAGAAGGATTGGCCGCTGCTGCTGGCTGGCGTCAAGTTCGATCCCACAGATCAGGAGCTGATCGAGCAGCTTGAGGCCAAAGTGAGTGTTGACAGCACGAGATTTCAGTCTCTCATCGATTTGTTCATACCAACCATCGACAGCGAGCACGGCATATGCTACACCCAACCTGAGAAACTTCCAGATAAGACACCGTTCGGCCGTCTACTTGCACAAACATATTCCTTTGTTTATAGCTCTATTTTTCTTTTTAGATGCAGACCCGGTGAAACAATTACAATTTGACAGTTAATAAAAAGTGAAACAAGTGACTGCAACATGCCAAAGATGTTATGAAAATGCCAACTAGGTACACTAAAACCTGTATTCCACAATACTGCAGGTATCACACTGAGTGGCCTAAGGAAGCATTTCTTCCAGCGCAATTCCAGGGCGTTCAAAAGGGCATCTGGAAGCGTCGCAAGATATAGTCGGAGTACGGCACGCACACGATGTGGCACAAGATCGGCAATACCTTGCCTGTGATGGTCAACGGCCGGCAGACGGGCAACAAAAAAGGTTCTGGTGCTGCACACCAACAAGAACTTCGACCAGCAGAGGACCAACTGGGTGATGCACCAGTACCACATCGGGGACCTGGAGCAAGAGAAGGAGCGGGAGCTGGTCCTCTGCAAGATTTTCTACCAGACGAACACTAGGGCCAGGAGCCGAGGAGTAGTTTGGTATTGGTAGTTGTACTACCTTGTCGTCCGCAAGTTGGTATTGTTGTTAACGATCTTTTGGTATGAACTTGCATTTGCTTCCAACCATCATGCCGAGGGTCGACGTGGATATAAAGCTGAATCATTTGTTTCGAAATGAATTCTCAGGCACCTGATTTTTATTTGATGGGTAGCATAAGCACCCGCCATTCGAATTCCCAGTTCTGCAGTTTTTTCGAAACAAGTGGATGCACTTATTATCACAATAAAAAAACAATATCCATGCTGTGTCCCAGTTATCAGTCTGTGCTTGCAGAATTCTCTCATTTATTGAGCACGTATATTGTTTTTTCAGGTCGAGCAACTTTCAACTGGGCTGTAGGCTGACCAGGGTTGGTTTTGTTTTTAACAGGCCCAACCCATGACGACAACGGGGCACAAAGATCCAGCAGGTATCTACTGGCCTCTGGCCCGCCAGCGTTAGTTATATTTTGTCTTACAACATCCGCAGGCAGTTTTGTTACTGAATCAAACACACAGCCCTGTTCTATTTTCCTCTTGAAACGCATGTCCTACATCCGTTTTCTAATCTCTACCTATAGTTTTACTAGTTCATATACACGTATCATTATATTGAAAACACATAAAATTCCCTTTTCATATTTACATCCTTATTTTTGTTGTTTTTCCCACCCAGCGCTGATTTTTTACCACTGGTTTTCCCTTAAACCAACTCAATTGTCCCACGTCTTATTTGCTTACAAAAACAAAACGATTTTTTTGGAAAATCAATAAGTTCTTAAAAAAATGTTTATCATTTCAGGATTACAACAGTTTGGACTCCACCGAAATATGCAAAATAAGGTTGAACTTTTTGCGCGTGGTCCTGGGCAGAAAATGGGCTGCAATAAATTACTTAAGAATTAGCAAATGGGCTGCAAATTATAAAAAATAGCGAATGGGCTACAAATTGTAAAAAATAGCAAATGAGCTTTATGTTGTCTGCCACAGATTTGGAGGCAGACTTGTGGGCCTACTAAGTTCATGCGTACACAAGGTTTCTTAAAAAAACTTAGTCAACAATTGACTCTACCAGCATCAGACCGTTAGATGTCAATCTAACACTACTAGGGAAAAGCCTATACACAGAATCTTAGCAGCAGCGCGGTTCAAAATGGGGCGCTGCTGCTAACTAGTTGTAGCGCGTGTTATGTAAACTCGCTGCTGATAAGGATTTAGCAGTAGCGCGCTCGGCCAGAAACGCGCTGCTACAAATATCGACCGGCGGTGTTCACCTAACTCTAAGTAGCAGTAGCACGGTCGCAAGAACAACTCTACTGCTAAGTATGTAGTAGTAGCGCACTTTTTTCGAGATCACTGCTGGTAAGTTTCAAATTGCCACAATTTTTTGTCCCAGTTAGCAGTAGCGCCATACCGCAAAGCACGCTGCTGCTAAATCCTTAGCAGCAGCGCGTTTTAGGTCCCGCGCTACTGCTAACCCGCACCAACCCAACACCTTTCCCCACCCGTCCCTCCCCTCCCCCTCCTCTTTTCCCTTCCCCCTACCTCCCCCTCCTCTCTTCCCTTCCCCCTACCTCCACCACATGCTCCCACTCTCACTCTTCTTCTTCTCCTCAATACTTCTCCCCCATTACTCTCTCTTCTATCCTCCTTTCTCTCTCTTCATTACTCCTACATAACTACACCACCTCCATTAATGCATCTCCTTTCTCTTTTTCCTTCCCCCTCCACTAGTTGAAGTTGTCTTCTCCCAAATTAGGTAGCTAGGTAGATGTAGGATTTAGTTAAGTGACCTATTTGCCCCCTAACTAGATCTATCTTTGTCAAGAAGAGCTTTTGCAACATCATCTCCACCGTGTGCTCGATCTCGATCGAGATAGAGGTGATGAAAATTTCATGCTTTTGCAAAATGGAAATGTGTTTATGTGTGTGTGATATGTTTGTGGAAATTGTGTGTGTGGCATGAGTTGACGCTGCCAAATTGTGCTTTTGAGTTGCCTATGTTTTGCCGAAATGTCGATTTATTTCCGTTTCAGCGAATTCCGGGCAAACTCTAGATCCATATATGTCCTATTTTTAGGGAAGGTCATGCCAATTTTTTTTATGACTTTGATGCATGCATGCATTTTTATAATCAATTTTTTATTATTACCGTGCAGAGTTGACGATGGTTAGTGGAACGATGGTGGACAGGTGGTTGCGGTCGGCGGTGCAGGACATGAAAGAAAATAACCATACAGAGGTTTTATGTCCGTGTCAAAAATGCAAAGGAATAGTTTGGCTCGACCCCCATGATGATGGTCGTGTCGAAGCGCACCTGCTCATGACTGGTTTCATGGATGGCTATACTCGGTGGATAATTGAAGATGAGGATGACGATGTTGAGGATGCCGACGGGGCAGGCAATGATGACACGGGGCAAGACGAAGAGATGATCGATAATGGCGGCGGGGAAGAGGCCGGACATGGAGGCGGAGAAGGGGCCGGACATGGTGGAGGAGAAGGGGCCGGACATGGCGGCGGAGAGAACGACATGGACTCCACGCAGCAGAGTTCGTCAGTACTAAGTTGAATTGTGCGGGACCCTGATGTTCAAGCATTGCTTTGCAAGGAGAAGAGTACTGCGAGAGCTACTTCTAGAGAGGAGGCTAAGATGGAGCAACTGGTGGTAGACTCAAACACTCCATTGTATGATGGTTGCAATCCTGAGGTGACCCGCTTGAGTTTCACGCTCCAACTCCTGAAGACGAAGGCTAAAAACAAATGGACCGACACTAGCCTCGATGAGCATCTCAAGTACCTAAAGGATGTTCTTCCCGCAGGTAATCTATGTCCTACTAGTGTTGATGAGGCCAAGAAGATCGTGTGCCCTCTTGATCTTCCACACATTAGATACCATGCATGCATCAACGATTGCATAATTTATCGGAAGGAGCACGCGGAAAAAACAAGCTGTCCGGTGTGCAATGCTTCTCGATACAAGAAGGCCGGGAAGAAATGTCCCCAAAAAGTTGTATGGTACTTACCGATCACTCCCCGTCTCCAGAGGTATTTTGTAGATCCCAAGAAAGCAAAGCTAATGCGCTGGCACGCGGAGAGGAAGAAGCCCGACGATGGAGATGACCCGAAGCAGAGACACGTGAAGGATGGAAGCCAGTGGAGAGCGTTGAACAGCTTCTATCGGTATTTTGAATGTGATGCAAGGAACATCGTGCTCGGCGCGTGTACCGATGGCATGAATCTGTTTGGCAACCAGAACACCAACCATAGCACATGGCCCGTGTTTGTATGGATGTACAACCTCCCCCCTGGTTGTGCATGAAATTGAAGTACATTCACATGAGCATGCTTATTCAAGGGCCGAAACAACTAGGAAATAATATTAATTTGTATCTGGGGCTACTTCAAGAGGAGTTAGACATGTTGTGGAAAACACCGGCCAAGACATGGGACGCCAGCAAAGGTGAGTATTTCAACATGAGAGCTGCGCTGATCACGACAGTGCAGGACTATCTCGGTTATGGATACGTGGCAGGCCAGGTGTGCCATAGATATTGCAGATGCACGCGGTGCATGGATGATACAACGTCTCAGCAGCTAACGTCAAGGAAAGATGGCGGGTCTGGGAAAATCGTGTACATGGGGCATCGAAGATGGCTTGAACAGGACGACCCGTGGAGAAACCGTGGAGATCTATTCAATGGTCATGCTGAGCATCGAGGACCTCCACGTAAGCGGAGCGGTGCTGAAATCGATGAGCTGTTGAAAAACTGGAAGGAGTGCCCCGCGCCGGGAAAGACGATGAGAAAGGCGCCGGAGCCGCTGCTGAAGGTATGGAAGACGAGGTCTGTGTTCTGGGACTTGGAGTACTGGCACAAACTCGATACACCTCTTTGCCTTAATCAAATGCATATCTGTAAGAATGTCCTTGAGAGCTTGGTCGCAACACTGATGAACATGCCGGATAAGACCAAGGATGGGCCGAAGGCAAGAAAAGACTTGCAAGATTTGAAAATCAGGGAAGATCTGCACATGCCGCCCCGTAAAATGTCAGACGAGACAGAGACAGAGACAGAGGCACAGGAGAAGAAGGGCAAGAAAATAAAGAAAGAGGATTATTGCCCCCCTTCTTGCTTCACCTTAAGTCAGGCTGAGATCAATCAATTCTTTAAGTGACTTACCGGAGTGAAAGTTAGTTCCGGTTACTGTGGCAAGATAAGAAAATATCTAGACACGAACAAGAAAAGGTTCAGCGGGATGAAGTCTCATGACTGTCATGTGATGATGACGCAGATACTACCTGTTGCCCTTAGAGGGATAATGGACAAGCACGTCCATGACACGCTTATTGGTGTCTGCAACTTTTTCGATGTCATCTCT
Source organism: Triticum dicoccoides (assembly GCF_002162155.2). NCBI lineage: Eukaryota > Viridiplantae > Streptophyta > Magnoliopsida > Poales > Poaceae > Triticum > Triticum dicoccoides. Next base: position 78,422,632 of record NC_041389.1, on the reverse strand, counting down.
CGAAAGTCGATCAGTGTGAAACAGCTCCAAAGGCTACAGGAAGAGATCGTTGTGATACTGAATGAGCTTGAGATGTACTTCCCGCCCGTGTTCTTCAACGTGATGGTGCATCTGTGTGTCCATATTGTGGATGACATAATAGACCTGGGGCCGTCATTCCTGCACAACATGATGCCGTTTGAGAGGATGAATGGGATAATCAAAGGATTCATTCGTAACATGTCCTGTCCGGATGAAAGCATCGTCCAGGGCTATTTGGCACAAGAGTGCATCTCTTTCTATGAGAATTTTCTATATGGCGCAGACCAGCCGCCTGGTGTTAGTGTTGGTTTGCCCGTTAACAAGCATGATGGGAGGCTCGAAGGAGATGGTCACTGCAACAGTCGCAGGGAACTGCATGTGGCATACTCAGATCGACGCAGTGACTTTGACAGAGCAAACTTGGTAGTGCTACAACACCTAGACGAGGTAGATCCTTTCGTGGCACTGCACAAAGAAATTATTGCAAAGAAGTATCGTGACCGGGGGGTATGCAGGACGGACGCCGAAGTTACTAGAGAGCACAACTCCACTTTCCTGCATTGGTTCAAAGAGCATATTATTGCTAATCTCCCGGAGGAGGGCTCTAAGGACGGATTGCTCATATACGCCTTAGCACATGGCCCCTCGCCCAACCTCGTAACCTATCAGGCATATGATATCAACGGATACATGTTCTACACGGAGGCAAAAGATATGGACAGTGATGATCAGAACTCAGGGGTGACGATGGAATGCATGACCGGCAGCGACAACGGCACAACTGAACGATTTTATGGAAGGGTCGAGGAGATCTGGGAGCTTGACTACTCTGGACTGCACAACACGACGATGTTCCGTGTCAGATGGGCTAAGAATGTCGAAAGAGAAAGCCGGATGTTCACTACAATGACTATACCCGACGCCAAGAGCGCTACCGTGAACGCTATCGCAAAAAACGAGCCATGGGTACACGCTAAGCACGTGACGCAATGCTTCTTCATAACTGACCCGCGCAATTCCAGCCGTGTTGTCGTGAGGAGAGGCAAAAGGAACATCATTGGAATGGATGGAGTCGCCAACGAGGAAGACTATGATCAGTACGGCAACCCAATGAGGGAAGATGACGATGATGATGAAATATACGTCAAAAGAAGAATCAATACTACATTACCTAAGAAAAATCGTACTCCATGGAAAAGGCAAAGTCACAATGAGGGGCTCAATTATTCTTCGACGAACAAGAAGGGAAAGAAGCTGACTCAAAAACGAAAACGTCAGCCCCGAGGAAACGTATGTTATGGGTCCAATGATGTGTAATATATATATGTTCCTATTTTGTATACACACTTAGCCATTATTATGCATGGGTCCAATGATGTGTAATATATATGTTCCTATTTTGCATACATATTTAACCGTCAAATGATGCAATATATATCGCCCTCCCTTCGTTCACTGCCCTCGAGAAATAAAAGTGGGATAAAATAAAGGAAAAGAAAAAGGAAAACTGGCAGTAGCGACGGTAGTAGCAGCGCGTTTTGCATAAACCGCTGCAGCTACAGAATTTAGTAGTAGCGCGTTTCACCAAAACCGCTGCAGCTACAGAATTTAGTAGTAGCGCGTTTCTCCTAAACCGCTGCAGCTACTGATGATAGTAGCAGCGCGTTTGGCATAACGCGCTACTGCTACGTCCACTTAACCCAAAATTCTCACTCGCCCTGCTTCATCCCGCCATTTCCCCCCAAATCCCACGCTCGCCCCCGTCCCGGCCCTCGACCCCGACCCCGGCGCCGGCTCTAGCCCCCGACCCAGCCGCTCGCCCCCGACTGCGGCGCCGGCGCTCGCCCCCGACCCCGGCGCGCTCGCCCCCGACCCGTCGGCCCTCGCCTCCCTCCTCTCCCCTGCCGGCCATCGTCGGGCCTGCCTCCTCGCCCCTGCACTCTCTGTAAACCCCCCTCTCTGCTAGGGTTCTTCGGTTATGTTAATTAATTAGGTTATCTATTTAGTTATGAATTTAGCTAGGTTTCAAAATTAGCTGAATTTATATGCAAATTTGAACTGGACATGTGATATGTGCATATGTCATGTTTTGGACATGTCATGTTTGGAAAATGATCCGAGTGGCCTATGTTACGCCGGAATGTTGATTCATTTCCCTTTCGGTGAATTTCAGGCGCTCGATATGTCCATTTTTTAGCAAAGGTCATGCAGAAATTTCCCGTGAATAAAGGCATTATTTGTGCTACATAGTTGGCATATCGAGTGCTGGCACATAGATTTCTTTTTATGTCATTTCTCATTTATTCATACTTTTAGAAATAAATGAGGCCACTTAATCATAGGAAACATGTCGAACAACGAAGAAACTGGGCCTTCTGACCAAGATGCAGACAAGATGGATTATGAGGGTGAACAAGAGTACCTCGACTATTTGACTGCTAAGCAAGGTTTGTAGATCGGCCTCGATGATGGTACTAACGCCGACATCAACACCGACGGCGCCGGCACCGATGGCGGCACCGAGACCGGTGGGGAAGGTACCGGCGGGGAAGGTACCGGCCCCAATGCCGCTACCGAAAAGAGGAAGCATAAGACGAAGAGGATACAAAAACCTAACAAACTAGGGATTGGACGACTTGTGATCACAAAGATGGCACCTGGCAAGTTTGAGCCGTTAGAGCCGGAAGAACCTCGCAAGTGCTATGGGAACCAAGTAGGATGCATCCGACGGGAATGCGCGAGCATCAACGACGATGACTTAAGGAGTAAAGAACATTTGATGCAGTTGCTCCTAACGAAGTTGCACAAGAGATTCAAGTTCCCCGACCGGGATGATAACATAGAACAACCGTGGGATGATCCGAAGATGAAAAAGATTAACAATCACGCCATGGGCATGTTCAGCAATGATTTGGCCTCCTGGAAAGGGAGGGTGAAACGAGCTATTGAGGCTGATGAACCCCTGTCCAAGATTCTGGAGGAAAATCTGACACTTACGGAAGAGGAGTTCGAAAAGTTCAAGGACACTTGCGCTACCGAGGCAGCGAAGGCTAAGGCTGCGAAATTCAAAAGCCTTCAGCTCCGGAACACGGGGAAGCATCGCCTCGGAAGCCGTGGCTACCTCGGTAAAAGGCCCATATGGGATAAGTAGGACGCGGAACGTGAAGCCGCGGGTCTCCCAGACCCCTTCGCGAAGTTCACCAACCCCTTGGAGCATGACTTCATCAGGGCCCGCTACAAGTGGGACAAGGAGAAAAAGGTTTTTTACACGGACAAGATCTCGAGGAAATTGATTAGACTATTGGAGAAGCAACACCGGCTTGCAGCCAAAAGCCCTACTTCTCCAATGAGGCCCAAGTGGGACACCCCTCTCAATCGGGCCTTGAACGAACTTAAGGGACTCCCGTTGGACCAGCGGCCGCAATATGGTCGTGTGCACGGCGCTGGAGACGGCGCCACATGGAAGGTGTTTTACAACGACGGCCCGGAGGCCAAGAAGTAGAAAAAGAAGTTTAGTCAGGCGGACATCAACGCAAAGGTGAAGCTCGCGGTCGAGAAAAAAGCAGCTGAGGATGCGAAAAAAGCAGCCGAGGACAAATATGAGTTGCTACAGCAGGCAATCAATGCAGCTATAACTGCCCGCAGAAATGATTTTTCTACTAACTTGGTTCCAGTTATCATCAACTGGGCGAAGGAAAATCCAGACAAGACGGTACATGATTTCCCGATGCCCAGTTTCGTCGCAAGCAACTCCATGAACAACAACACCATCGCACCATCACTTGCTCAAGCAACCGGGCCTCCTCTCGCAGCCGCTCCCACTCATAGCAGCCCGTCCTTAGTCTCAGGCGCGCTAGGTGGGCCTTCGTCTTTGGCTGAGCTCGACGCCGTCACGGTAATTACATGTCGCACCAACATATATATATATAGATAATATTCCATTTTTGTTTCCTTTCGGTTGTTTTACGCCACAGACATATGTGTTTGCAGGCGAAAGAAACCCCGTGCACCATACTCTACTTGATCAAAGGCCAGAAGGTGGACGTGGGAAAGGGGATGATAATGGACCCCTCTCAACGCACGTTCCACAACCAGCCGATCCCCGCTGGGCACTTCAGGGTTAGCTTGACCAGTGTGAAATCGGGGCACGAGGATTTGCCTCCTCCAGTACAGCATGTGGGAGCGGACGACAAGACCCCGCCGCGGATTGGAAGCTGCAAGGGTTGGGTGCTGCTATGGCCGAAGAATCTTATTCGTCTGGAGCCGGCCGAGAGCACACCAATAACTACCACACATCAACAAGCATGTGCGGAGACCACCACCCCGCCTACGCAATTACCAGCTCCTGTAGTGCCGGGTGAGAGCGGCGGACGACATGATGAAGGAGGTGCAATAGTACTGGCTGATGTAATTTCTCCTGTAGAACAGAGAATGGATGACGAGACGGAGGTCGACCCTATGGATTACCTTAGTACAAACGCGTATGACTGTGACATAGATATGATGAGTCAACCATATGACGAATCGGGCCATCAGCTTGCTAATGAGGATATGGATGATATGCCCGGGCAGGGTCGTACCATGGATTGCAAAAAGTCTCTCTTCATGAAATCCTCACAGGACACGCCTGAAGATGCCGCCTCAACATAGGCTCAACTAGCCGGGTGCGAGGGTCGTATAGTACTTAGCTCGGGAACACTTGGGCAGGGGTTAAGGAAGGGTCTAGAAGGTGTGCCCAAGAAAAAGGAGAGGAAGAGATCGGGGAAGGTAACTGCCTCCAAACAAGCCAGAGCACACAGGAGCCAGACAATGCATTCTGAAGAGCGTGTACCCGTGAAAGGTGTGGTCATGTTCCATCTCACGGGCGAGCCGATGCTACCGCCGAAACCGCTGGAGGCACTATCAGGGGATCTCAGGAGACTGCACGACCATGTGCTGTTGACTGAGAAAAGCCTACTAGCCTCAAAGGATCCAGGATATCCGACGTACGCGGCTCGTGTGCCTGAGGTGAAGTGCTACGTCGACACACGGCCCGCGGAGGTGTTCTTCCTGCGGTTTGACCATATCTTTGAGATGTTTCTAACAATGCGGCTTGATTTTACTATCGTCCGCCTTTTTGCGCTACATATGAGCTCCGTCATGAAGAGTGAAGAAGTCTCGCAAATCTGTGTGGTGGATCCGTACTACATGCACGAGTCTTTCTTGAGTCTCGGCGACTTTGAGCGTGAAAGTGCTAGGGAGTACCTCTAAAACTTCATTGTACAGAATAAGGACCGGGAAATTGTCCTCGTGCCTTATCATCCAAAGTAAGTCAATTCCGGACAACCCTTTCGTACATTTCAATCATTCCTTCTCTCTCATATGGGGAATAATTTGAGGTGTCTTTTCCCCGCAGCAACGGGCGCGCCGTCCTTATCGTTCTTTACCCGCAAGTCTCCCACGCCGTGTATTTTGACCCTTCCAGAGACTACGAGAAAAAGGACTACACCCACATAATGAATATTCTAGATGATGCTCTCTAAGGCTTCAGCTTTAGAAGTGGCCACGTGCATATCAAGAAACAAAGGAACAAGAAGATGGGTTTCGCGCATAAAACTAACTTCTCCTGCATCCATGTCCCAAAACCAAGCAAGAAGGATGGATTCTACATCGTCCATCTCATGATTCAGTTCAACAGGGATCACCAAAAGCTTCGCATTAACAGCAGAAATGATGATCATATCCACAAGTGGCTAGAATCTCATGGAGAAGCGAATTATAAACTTAGATATGACTTCTTTCGCATCCAAAGCGACATTGCGACGATCATCATGAAATAAGTCGTCGATGAGAAGGGGATGTTCCACCACGGCCCTATATCGCGAACTGACATCCGAACTCGCATAGGCATGCAACGTCTAGACCTCACGCCGTTCAAGAAGCTAGGGTTCGACCTCGATGATATGGAAGGATGGAACTTCTAGTGATTTATGATGCCGATGATGATGATATGTGTCGGTTGAACTTGTATACTTTTTGTAGCGATGAAACTTTGTGATGTCCATGGTCCCTGCCGAACTTGCGTAACGCTACTTTGTTAGTTTGCGTATGATGACCTGCGTACCTCTAGTTAATTAATTTGCATACTGTATATGTTTCATCTAGTTGCTAACCCTTTCTTTTTTGGTGTTGCTCTAGTATATTTTGTTGCATATATATGATTGTACATCCTCTTCATGAACATGCATCTCTAACAGGTACCTAGTTTCTTGATGGCGAGATGGAAATGCTATGTCGTGTACAAAGGGAAGGTTCCGGGGGTGTACAACGAGTGGCATGAGTGTCAGGCGCAAGTGAATGGGTTCACGGGCGCCAGCCATAAAGGCTTCAAAAGCAGACAAGAAGGAGAAGCTAGTTACTTGAGGTTCATGCTAGCGCGAGAGAGGACTCGTAACCGCCACCTCATGTACTGCATAGTTCCGCTCTCACTCATGGTGATAGCACTTCTTGCGTATACCTTTATTTAGATGGATGACGTTGTTGTAGTTGAAAGTATTCGAGACTTGCATGTATTGCTATTTTCGAGATGATGACAAGATATCACTTTGTGTTGGATGATGATTATGATGAGACTATTTGTATGTACATGCGATGATTACATTTGTGGTCTCGCAGGCATTTGTATGTGTATCATGATGACATTTCTATGTGCTAAAGATTCTTCTACAAAGTCGGTTCAAATACAAAACAAATATGCCAAAAAAAAACTACTTAAATTAGCAGTAGCGAGTGCATAAAAGTTAGCAGCAGCGCCTCAATAGCAGTAGCGCGTCCAACCAAAGAGCGCTAGCGCTACTAGCGGTAGCGAGCTTCCTCTAACCGCGCTGCTGCTACACTTGTGTAGCAGTAGCGTGGGTGCGCACGCGCTACTGCTATGAGTTAGCTGTAGCGCCTTATTAGTAGCGCGGGTACCCGCGCTACTGATACATCTAAAACCCGCGCTGCTGCTAGCCTTTTTCCCTAGTAGTGGAATGGCAATTGCGCTTCTTCAGTCTCTGATCTTCCTGCCCCAGCCGCCCAAACCAGCGCCATCGGAACCGCCTGCTCCTGCCTCCTGTGGCCGGCAGTGCTGCCGGGCAGGCCTCACGGCCCCATCATACTCGCATCCCTGGCCTGTCTATCCCTATACTCACCCACACCTCCTGTAATTTTTCGGCGACGGTAGCTGAACTAGTCAACCCTCGTACTCTCCACCGCATGGGCAGCCACTGCCATGTCTTCGCCGGCTCCCTGTTGTTCCCTTCGTAGGCCTCGCCGTCGTCCACCGCCCTGGTGCTCTCGGCGTGGCGTGGTCAACAATGTCCATCCAACGGCCGTAGTGCTTCTTCAACCTCTGGTCTTCTTGCCCCAGCCGCCCAAAGCAGCGCCGGCCATACTACTCCCACCGCTGGCCAGGCCATCCCTCCACTCACCCACTCCCCCTGTTATTCTGCGGCGACGACAGCCTCACACCACAGCCGAACCAGTGAACCCTCGTACTCCTCTCCGCGCCGGCATCCACTGCCGTGTCTTCCCCGGCTCCGTGTCGTCCCCTTCCTAGGCCTCGCCGTCGTCCACCGCCCTGGTGCTCTCGGCGTAGCATGGTCAATGTGGTCAACGACCGACTTCCATCAAAGAGTACTGTACATGGAGAGGCTGACAGCTGGGTCCACGGCAGCCGCAAGGAAGTGCCTCCTTATTACGCGCAAAATAATTATTCCTCCACTTGACAGCAGGGACCCACCGGACGGGCCACCAGTATTTCGCGGAAAAACGTTTCCCCCTGCGAAAAAATGTTTGCCCCTGATTGCTGGGACCCACCGGACGGACCACCGTATTTCACGAAAAAAACGTTCCCCCCGCTGTCAGCTCGGACACACCGGAAGTGCCTCCTTATTATGCACAGAAAAATGAATACTCCCCCTGCTAGCTGGGACCCACCATGGTGGGAGGCTGACTTGTGGGCCTACTAAGTTGACGGGGACAGAGGGCTTTGTCAACTTAGTCAATATGAACGATTCTAGCTCCAGTGACCGTACGATGTCCATCCAACAGCCTTCGTGCTTCTTCAATCTCTGCTCTTCCTGCTCCAGCCGCTCAAACAAGCGCCGGCGGGACTGCCTGCTCCCTCATCCCCGCGGCCGGCTGTGCTGCCGCGCAGGCCTCGCCGCCCCACCGTACTCCCATCGCTGGCCTAGCCATCCCTCTACTCACCCACATGGCCACACCTGCTGTTATTCTCCGATGAGGGAAGACGAACTAGTAAACCCTCGTACAGTCGTACTCCCCTCCGCGTGGGAAACAACTACCGAGTCTTCCCTGCCTCCGTGTCGTTCCCTTCCTAGGCCTCGCCGTCGTCCATCGCCCTAGTGCTCTCGGCGCGGCGTGGTCAATGTGGTCAAGGAACGGCTTCCATCGGACGTGGACTGTACGTGGAGAGGCTGACAGCTGGGTCCACGGCCGCAGCAAGGAAGTGCCTCCTTATTATGCACAAAATAATTATTCCTCCACCTGACATCTGGGACCCACCGGAAGGGCCTCTATATTTCCTGAAAAAAACGTGCCCCCAGCTGACATGTTGGACCCACCAGCTATCTTCGCACGCAAGGAAGTGCCTCCTTATTACGCACAAAAAAATGAATACTCCCTGAGGGAGTCCCGAATTAGGGGGGTGTTCGGATAGCCGGACTATCACCGTTGGCCGGACTCCTAGACTATGAAGATACAAGATTGAAGACTTCATCCCGTGTTCGGATGGGACTTTCCTTGGCGTGGAAGGCAAGCTTGGCGATACGGATATGTAGATCTCCTACCATTGTAACCGACTCTGTGTAACCCTAGCCCTCTCCAGTGTCTATATAAACCGGAGGGTTTTAGTCCGTAGGACGAACAACAATCATACCATAGGCTAGCTTCTAGGGTTTAGCCTCTCTGATCTCGTGGTAGATCTACTCTTGTACTACCCATATCATCAATATTAATCAAGCAGGAGTAGGGTTTTAGCTCCACCGAGAGGGCCCGAACCTGGGTAAAAACATCGTGTCCCTCGTCTCCTGTTACCATCCGCCTAGACGCACAGTTCGGGACCCCCTACCCGAGATCCGCCGGTTTTGACACCGACATTGGTGCTTTCATTGAGAGTTCCTCGTGTTGTCGCCGTCAGGAAGGATGCCTCATCCCGTCTTTAAAGATGGCACCATTGCTAAAGGAGCTTTGGCCACTGGCCAAACTCTCCGGATAGGCAGTCTTCTTATGACCGCCTGTTCGGCCGCCGCGCCGACGATGACTTCTCGGGTCATCGAAAGCAATCTTCGCGTTAACTCGGAACTTGCTGAGCAGCTAGATCCGATGGAGCTCTCCTCCTTAAACGAGCTCTTGGATCGCATCGCCGCCCTGGGAGTCGCTACAGACTACGGTCAGATTGGGCCTAAAACCGACTTGAGAGATCAACTCTCCCCAGGCTACCCACCACGTTGTTGTGGTGGAGGAACAGTACGACGACCCTTCTTCTATATTAAGGACTAGCTATGTCCGGATTCCCGACCCCTCCATGCCGGATTCCCGCGGAGGGACGGACGTCGATCAAGTCCTGAACCTAAAGTCACGCAGCGGGCTGGATTCATTGGACAATATCCAAAAACCCAAGCTTCCGAGTTCGGAAACTTTTCGGCCCTTGAGTCTTAGATTGGACGTGGTTCCGAATTTAATTCCACCCGCCCACCCAAACATAAGCGATCTATCCCAAATCCGACAAGAGCCCGCTGAAACAGTACACCATTACTGGGCCAGATTCCTCCTGGTTATGGACAGGATAAAGGACGGCCGTGAGGAAGACGCAATTTCACTTTTCTACAATAATTGCACGGACAAGGGAATCCTAAATGCCATAAGTCGTCATGAAATTACACGCTTTGCCAACTTGGCGTCCATAGTACGAAAGTACTATGCGATGGAGAGCGCCTGGAAAACCGAAACCAAATTTTGGGATAATCCGGCCCCGAATACAACCCTAGTCCGAAACAAAAGGGTGCATCATCGCCATGCACCTAGGTTAAATACCAAAAAGCAAAAAACCCCTAAAGGGCACGGAACCGTACTGGAGGGATGGCTCAATGGACCGTGCAAAATGCATAGTACAGAGGGCGCCACTCCAACTCATAGCCTTCGAGCATGTTGGATACTACGGCAGGTGGCCAAAAGTGGCGAAGAGCTTCTAGCTCCAGAGAACCAGCCCAGCAATACCAGTACGGTATTAACAGTCTTCGAGACTTTCGCATCAAATAATATGCAGAAACAAACACTCTGCAGCCTTGCTGAAGTTTACCAAGTAGCAACAATAAATCCATGGAGTAACACGGCTATTACCTTTAGCGCCAGTGACGAACCTAAATTCCGAACAGCCCGAGCACCAGCCGCATTGGTCCTCAGTCCAATAGTGGACGGCTTTCGCCTTACCAAGGTACTCATGGATGGCGGCAACGGATTAAACCTCATATATGAGGAAACCCTTCGAAAAATGGAAATAGACTAGAGCCGCATTGAGCGAAGCAGCACAACCTTTAGAGGAATAATCCCTAGTCGGGAAGCACGCTGCACAGGAAAAATTACACTGGATGTGGTGTTCGGCTCGCAGGACAATTACAGGTCTGAGGAGGTCACGTTCCAAGTGGCCCCGTTCAGCAGCGGATACCACGCTTTATTAGGGCGAGAGGCATTCACAATTTTTCAAGCTATACCCCATTACGGGTACATGAAGCTCAAAATGCCCGGGCCCAACGGAATCATCACTCTTGCCAGTGATCTGGACATAGCACTCTGCGCCGAAAATAAGACAGCCGCACTAGCCCTCAAAGCACTATCTGAAGCCCTAGCGGCCGAGGAACTCACTGCGCTGCGCTCCACGGTGAACAGGGACGATGTGATACTCAATAAGAGATCCAAGTCCACCTCTTTTAAGCCAGCGGACGAAATAGTCAAATTCCAAGTCCATCCAACGGACCCTACAAAGACGGCATCCATTGGGGCGTAGTTAAACCCTGATGTAGACGCCACACTACGAGAATTCCTACGGGAAAATTGTGACATTTTTGCCTGGCACCCTTCAGACATGCCAGGAATCCCACGCCGGCTAGCCGAGCACAGCCTAAATATCCTAAAAGGATTCAAGCCAGTCAAACAGGCTCTTCGGCGATTTTCCGAACCCAAGAGACAGGCAATGGGAGAGGAGCTAGCCAAACTATTGGAAGCCGGATTCATCAGAGATATAAAACATCCGGACTGGCTAGCAAACCTGGTGATGGTGCCAAAGAAGGATAAATCCTGGCGCCTATGTGTCGACTTCACGGACCTTAACAAGGCTTGCCCAAAGGACCACTTCCCCTCCCCTGCATCAATCAAATTATCGACACTACCGCAGGGCACAATTCATTGTGCTTCCTCGACGCATACTCCGGCTACCACCAAATCAAGATGGCGGAGCCAGACCAAGCCGCAACAGCATTCATCACTCCATACGACCCATTCTGCTTCAACACAATGCCCTTCGGGCTCAAAAACGCTGGCGCAACATATCAGCACATGATTCAGACATGTCTGGCTAACCAGATCGGCAAAACAGTGGAGGCATACGTAGATGATGTGGTCGTCAAATCCAAGCATGTCGAAACTCTAGTAGACGACTTGAGGCTCACATTCGATAATCTCCGAACATACAGCATTAAGCTGAATCTGGAAAAATGCGTCTTCGGCGTACCAGCCGGAAAGCTCTTGGGCTTCATTGTATCCGGTAGAGGAATTGAAGCAAACCCAGCCAAGATTCGAGCTCTGTCACAATTGGATATCCCAAAAGACCTCAAACAAATACAAAAATTAACTGGATGCGTGGCGGCCCTAAGCCGCTTTATCTCCCATTTGGAATAAAAGGCATTACCCCTTTATCGCCTCCTCAGGCGCACCGAACACTTCGAGTGGACAGATGCCGCCACGACCGGACTCGAAGAAATCAAAGCCATATTGGCAACAAATCAGGTCCTGGCCGCGCCCAACATGGGCGAACCAATGTTATTATATATCGGGGCAACACATCAAGTTGTAAGCGCGGTGCTCGTCATCGAACGAGAAACGGACAGACACAAGTTCCCCCTTCAAAAACCAGTTTACTACGTGTCCACTGTCCTAACTCCATGCAAGTCCCGGTATCCACATTATCAAAAGATAGCGTACGCGGTGTTCATGGCATCCCGGAAGCTGCGACACTACTTCCAAGAGTGTTCGATAACTGTACCCTCCGAAGTACCTCTTAATGACATTATAAACAACCGCGACGCAACGGGCCGGATTGCCAAATGGGCCATTGAGCTCCTCCCATTCGACATAACCTATAAACCACGACGAGCTATCAAGTCGCAAGTTTTGGCTGACTTCATCGCCGAATGGACTGAAGCCGAACTCCCTAAAGAGTACGGCGCATATTCCAATTGGATCATTCACTTCGACGGCTCCAAAATGTTGGCCGGCCTGGGGGCTGGCGTCGTCCTGACGTCCCCAACCGGAGACACAGTCCAATACGTACTCCAGATAATGTACACGGACTCCAACAACGCAGCCGAATACGAGGCCCTTCTACATGGCCTCCGGATGGCGGTCTCCATGGGCATTAAACGCCTAGAGGTGCGCAGGGATTCGAACCTTGTGATATCCCAAATAAATGGAGACTTCGACGCCAAGGATCCGAAAATGGCAGCTTACCGTAACGCCGTCCTAAAAATGTCAGCTCGGTTTGAAGGGCTCGAATTTTACCATATAGCCCGGGATAATAACCAAGCGCGATGCCGTCCCTCCCAACATCTTCCTGGAGCGGCTTTTCAAGCCATCCGTACTATGGGAAGGGAGTCCGGAAACAACAATCCAGACCCAACCGCACCGCCCGACACCGAACACTCTGACACAATCGCTGGTTCTGCCAATGAAATAACACCTTCAGCCCACGAAATAATGGCAGTCATTGCCCCGTGGACCGAACCATTCCTAGCCTACTTAACTAGGCAGAAACTTCCCGAGGACCAAAATGAGGACCGCTGCATAGTACAGCGATCTAAAGCCTATAAGGTCCATTAGGGAGAGCTTTATAAGAAAGGCACAACCGGAGTCCTTCAAAGGTGTATCTCCGAAGAGGAAGGGCGAAATCTTCTCGCTGAAATTCATGCCGGACTCAGTGGGCACCACGCCGCAGTCTGGGCCCTTGTAGGCAAGGCCTTCCGTACATGATTTTATTGGCCGACGGCCTGGGCAGACGCTCAGGACTTAGTCCAACGATGCGTCAGTTGCCAGCTCTTTGCTAATCAAAGCCACATGCCACCCACCGCCCTGAAAACTATACCCATCACCTGGCCGTTCGCGGTCTGGGGGCTTGACATGGTTGGACCCCTTAAAGGAGGAACCCACAAGCAAAAATACCTATTGGTCATGGTGGATAAATTCACCAAATGGATAGAGGCCAAGCCAGTTAAGACGGCCGAATCCGGACCCGTGATAGACTTCATATCAGGGGTAGTACACCGTTACAGTGTCCCCCATAGCATCATCACCGATAACGGCACGAACTTCATGGCCGACGAGGTTAAACTCTGGTGCAAAAACATGGGCATCAAGCTCGACTACGCTTCGGTCTATCACCCTCAAACTAACGGTCAAGTCGAGTGAGCAAATGGTCTAATCATGAGCGGCATTAAACCCAGACTAGTGCGGTCCCTCAAGGAATCTAACACGCACTGGGTAGAGGAGCTCGACTCCATACTCTGGGGGCTGCGGACCACGCCGAATCGCACTACCGGATTCACACCATTTTTTATGGTATACGGCACAGAGGCAGTTTTGCCCCGCGACATAATTCATGACCCACGTCGCGTGCGCATGTACGAAGAAAGAGAAGCCGAGCTAGATCGGCAGGATAGTTTGGACGCCTTAGAGGAGGAGCGCGATGTGGAAAAAGCTTGTTCCGCATTCTATCAACAGCAGGCTCGAAGATATCAAAGCAGAGAAGTACGGGCCAAAACTTACAATGTTGGCGAACTAGTTCTACGCCTGCCGGACAAGAAAAAGGACAAACTCAAGCCAAAATGGGAAGGTCCCTTCATCATCGACCAAGTCTTGACCGGCGGAGCATACCATCTGCGAAACGCATCGGATAACCGACTCGAGCCGAACCCATGGAACGCAGCCCGTCTCTGAAGATTCTACGCCTAGCGCCGGACTCTGAGTTTGTCTCCTTCCTCTGTCTACATTCTATACTTTAGCTGTCTTTTATTTCTCTCCTTCTCCCTCCTTTTTTCTTAAAGCCTTTGGAGGCTCGTCTGCGCATTGTTCGCACACACTTGACGTGCTACTCGCGCTCATTATACCTGGGGGCTTCTTTAACAGAAGCTTATTTATACGGGCTTTATGCCCAACACATGTGTCACACTTCCGCATGTACCTTTTACTCACCATTATATGCATCGATATGACTTAAGTTTTGGCCAAGCTGGGTTGCCTGGCTCCTGTGCTTACCCCTACGTTCCCGATTGTTCGGCTAGGTGGTACAGGGAGCACCTCTGCGATTGTTACTGCCGGGTCAGCCGGATGTGTACCTCAGACTGGGTGAAGCCGAAAGCTAGCATTCTTAAGGGAATATCTGGTCGGTGAACTAAAAGACGATTTCTTACCTATTTATTTATCTGCCCCCAGATGCGTTCCTATTTTTTTCACAGTCCGGACATGCACTTTAGGTCATGCCTCCCAGGGAAAGGAACCCCTAACGGAACTATTCTCCCTGGAAGATGTTTCTTACTAACCATGTAATATAACATAACTAGTTGGGCACTTGTCTGATAAAGCACTAATGACCCCTACGCCTGGTCTCCACGCATGCCCCAGTTTTTTATATAACCGCGAGGGTATTCGGACACACTCCGGACCGCCGGGTCCCGAGGTTGAAGCGAAAAGGTCTGCTATGACAAACGATCTACAATCCGGCTAGAAGGCATTTTACATGTCATTTTAAATTTCATAGTCAAATTAACTGATTGTATTCCTCTTCAATACCATCTAATAGGCTGTCTAGTTTACAGTCCCGCTGGGAATACTTTGCGGCCAACTCTACTTGGCCATACACTAAGCTCACAGGGATCTCTGTGACGCCCGAATATTTAAACTACAGTAAACCTCTACTAATGATGCCACGTCACCTCGATTACTGTTGCTAATCTCGCGTTAGTTCGAAACCGGTTCGAATTCAAATTCAAAATCAAGTAAACAATAAATGTTTTCAAATATTAAAACTAAAATGTTCGGAGTGAGCCAAACAATGCATAGGTAATTATGTAGAAGAAACCACACTTTTATAATGTGCTTAAATGCACAATAATAGATAAAAGTAGCAAAAAAATTAGTTGAATGCCTTTTACAATAAATAAAATATTAAACTATTTTATTTAGTTGCCCAAACTTATGTGGCAGTAACCTATTTATTAACACTAAATTAGGGACTACTTTATAGTTTATAAAACCAAAATAAATGAGGAACTAAAATAAAACAGCAAAAGAAAAGGAAAATATAACAAAAATAAATGAAATAAGAAAATACCCCCCCTCTCTCCCATGGGCCAAGTGGCCCAGTTGGTCACAACCGACTAGGCCGACCCAGGCCACCCCCTGCCTATACCCCCCCACCACGATAACCCTAGCCCACTACCCCACCTCTCGCCCCCACCCCCACGATCCCTTCTCCCCTGATCCAGATCTGGATCGGGCCACGACCGCGTCCCCGACGCCAACGGCGCCCCGACCGTCGCGCCCGTCGCCGCCCCATCGCGCCTCCATCCTCCTCCGCGACGCCACCTCACCGGCGCCGCACCTCCCAGCCTCCTCCCTCTCCTTCGTGCACCGCGTTGTCTCCCCCGAGCTCCGCGCGCGCCCCATCCGTGGCCGCCCCGACCCCGTCACCGGAGGCCACCTCGCTGGTCCGCCAGCGCCGTCGTCCTCCCCGTCGTCGCCGTCGTCGCCACGTCGCCCCGGAGCCGCCCCCGACGCCATCGCTCGCCGCTTCCTCACCTCTCCTTCATCGGTCGTCCCCGTCCGCCTCGGCCACCACCACCGCCACCGTGCCAGCCCACCTCTCCGAGGCCACTCCGACCGTCCCGAGCTCTCCATCGACCTCCTCCCAGTGAGCCATGTCTGTTCCCCTCTTCCCCGTCGATCTCGTCGTTGATTGGCGCTACCCCGCTCGCGCCCGAAGCTCGCGACGACCTCGTGTTCACCGAGCCGCCCCTGGCTGCGTCCGCGTACGTCGTCCGCGCCTCGGAACTCCAGCCTCGCACGCTGGCTGTCCCCTGGCCGTGCGCCCCGCGCCCTACCCCGCACCCATTGCGCCCAGCCGTGCGTGCCCGTCTCGCGCCACCGTGCCCGTAGCCGCCGGCCGGGTTCGCCCGCCTCGTCACCTCGGGTCCGCCCGATGGACGCCTCGCCTGCAACGGCGCCGCTGCCCAGCGCCCGCTCGGGTGACACCTACACCCGAGCGCCCGAACCCGTTAAGGCCCCTGGCCCAATGACAGCCGGGCCCCACCCCAGTACCAGAACGTTAAAAAAAAGAGGAATTAAAGAAAATAATAAATAGTAAATAAAAATGTTAGCTAATTAATTAATTAACTAACTAAATTAATTAACTTAATTAATCATGTTTAATTAGACTAATTAAACATTAGTTACCTATTTAACTAAATTAAAATATTTAAGAGGTTAATTTGGTTATTGTACCTATGACATGCGGCACCCACACGTCAGTTGACCAGTCAACACCTCTGTTGACTGCTGATGTCATGATGACGTCAGCAAACACTGTTCTGGATAATGTTATTTTAAAATAATTAAATAAATCCTAAAAATGATTTAAAAACTTCTAAAATTAATATAAAATAAACCGTCGCTTAGATGAAACCACTTTCTACATGAAAGTTGCTCAGAACAACGAGACGGACCCGGAAACGCAGCCCGTTCGTCCGCCACGCATCCCTAACCTATCGAACTCGCAACTTTCCCCCTCCGGCTCCTCTGCCCGAAAACACGAAACATCGGGGATACTTTCCTGGATGTTTCCCCCCTTCATCGGCATCACCTCATACTGCGTTAGGGCACGCCTAGCATCACGCTTTGCTTTGTCACGCATCGTCATGCATCTGTTTGCATTGTATTCATTCTTTCTTCCCCCTCTTCTTCCGCTAGACACCGAGACCGACGCCGCTGCTACCCAGTACGACTACGGAGTTGACGACCCCTCTCTCTTGCCAGAGCAACCAGGCAAGCTCCCCCTTGATCACCAGATATCGCCTATTCTCCTCTATACTGCTTGCATTAGAGTAGTGTAGCATCTTACTGCTTTCCATTAATCCTATTCTGATGCATAGCCTGACATTGTTGCTACATCTGTTGATACCTTACCTGCAATCCTAAATACTTAGTATAGGATGCTAGTTTATCATCATTGGCCCTACATTCTTGTCAGTCTGCCTTGCTATACTATTGGGCCGTGATCACTCGGGAGGTGATCACGGGTATATACTATACATATATACATACTATACAGATGGTGACTAAAGTCGGGTCCACTCGAAGAGTACCCGCGAGTGATTCACGGATTGGGGGCTAAAAGGACCTTTGTCCCGACGGCCCTCTGTGTGGATCTTTGTGGCGGAGTGACAGGGCAGGTTGAGACCACCTAGGCGAGAGGTGGGCCTGGCCGTGATCGGCGTTCGCGGTTGCTTCATAATAACACGCTTAACGATATCTTGGTATTTGATCTGAGTCTGGCCATCTGGCCTATACGCACTAACCAACTACGCGGGAAAGATATGGACACTCGACGTCGTGGTATCAGCCGAAGCCTTCTTGACGTCAGCGACTGAGTGGCGCGCGCCAGATTGGAACATAAGCCTGCACTTGTATTAAGGGGGCTAGTTCTGCTTCCGGCCGCATTCGCAACGTGCAGGTGTGCAAAGGGCGATGGGCCCAGACCCCTGCGCCATAGGAGTTAGACCGACATGCTGACCTCTCTGTTGTGCCTAGGTGGGGCTGCGACGTGTTGATCTTCCGAGGCCGGGCATGACCCAGGAAAGTGTGTCCGGCCAAATGGGATCGAGCGTGTTGGGTTATGTGGTGCACCCCTGCAGGGAAGTTTATCTATTCGAATAGCCATGTCCCTCGGTAAAAGGATGACCCAGAGTTGTACCTTGACCTTATGACAACTAGAACCGGATACTTAATAAAACACACCCTTCCAAGTGCCAGATACAACCCGGTGATCGCTCTCTAACAGGGCGACGAGGAGAGGATTGCCGGGTAGAATTATGCTATGCGATGCTATTTGGAGGACTTCAATCTACTCTCTTCTACATGCTGCAAGACGGAGGCTGCCAGAAGCGTAGTCTTCGACAGGATTAGCTATCCCCCTCTTATTCTGGCATTCTGCAGTTCAGTCCACTGATATGGCCCTTTACATATATACCCATGCATATGTAGTGTAGCTCCTTGCTTGCGAGTACTTTGGATGAGTACTCATGGTTGCTTTCTCCCCCCTTTCCCCCCTTTCCTTTCTTTCTGGTTGTCGCAACCAGATGCTGGAGTCCAGGAGCCAGACGCCACCGTCGATGACGACTACTACACTGGAGGTGCCTACTACTACGTGCAGGCTGCTGACGACGACTAGGAGTAGTTTAGGAGGATACCAGGCAGGAGGCCTGCGCCTCTTTCGATCTGTATCCCAGTTTGTGCTGGCCTTCTTAAGGCAAACTTGTTTAACTTATGTCTGTACTCAGATATTGTTGCTTTCGCTGACTCGTCTATGATCGAGCATTTGTATTCGAGCCCTCGAGGCCCCTGGCTTGTATTATGATGCTTGTATGACTTATTTATGTTTTTTTGTCATGTTGTGATATCTTCCCGTGAGTCCCTGATCTTGATCGTACACGTTTGCGTGCATGATTAGTGTACGATTGAATCGGGGGCGTCACAAGTTGGTATTAGAGCCGACTGCCTGTAGGAATACCCTTCCACACTCCTTGGCCGAAGTCGAGTCTAGACATTACAAAACTTTTACTAACTTGGCTGTGTGCCTTACGGGCCCACGTCGCCATTGGGTGGTATTAGGATCTTTTACTCCTCGTCTATACTCTGGGCCTCTGATCTCTCTTCTATTCGGGTTAAATGATTTTACTAAATCTAACTCTAGGTTCTCGTAACTACTTCCTCCCGGATGGCCATTCGATACAGGTGATCGCCCGATGCACTAGAAGATTCCGAAGTTATTCCTTATGTTCCCTCGATACTTGTGCCCACTGCCTTTGCAAATTCCCTGCTAGTGTATATCATTATGGATAACTACATACACTTGCCCTTTTAATCCAATTGATCTTGTTATTACAAGATACGCCTAAAATTCTCTATTGCTCCGAGAATACTTTGTGCCTACTGCCTTGCAGTTCTAAGCCACCCGAATACCCCTACGGATAATTCCTCGCACTTATCGAATATCCGCCCATCCCCAGTTGTTTACGTGTTTCGCAAAAGTCTTCAAAATACTATTCAATCCTCTGAAAATCCTTAGCAGCTTTATTGCTCTGCAAATACTTGTCTACTAGCATTATGGATGCTTCCCATATATCTGGCAATATACACTATTATCTTTTGACACCGTCATTTTGATCCTATTGATTCAACATGTGTGCGAATGCACACAATCATCTATCAACCCTTCTAAATTATCTTTCCGGCTCACACATCATTTTTGAACATGAGCTGGTTCTCGACCAAACTATTTGTCGCCAATTGTGCCTCTGGTCTATCCAACTTATCCATCCTTGATCAGAGCGACTGCTTCTGATCCTTTGTTTTGGAAATTGTAATTCCTTTGTTATCTAAGCATCAAATTATTCCGATGTTCTATAATATGATGCTCGTGCATTCTTTCTTCCTCTGATGGAGTACCGATACTCACATCAGCTCCGTTGTGGATCACCCGATTCATTGTTGGATTGTTATCCGACAGTGTCCTTCATAGTCAATCACCTTGTGAGTTCTTCCCCTGATACATAGTGCCTTTGGTAAATTGTATCATCTGCTTGGCCAACCATACTCTGCTTTCGAACTGGTGGTATTTACTATTGAAGCTTGTGGTATATGTTTCCACGATACCCTGACGGGTTGAACCTATACCTTCCTTAATATGTGTGAACTCGAAAGTTTTCAAGAGTCATACTCTTCTGGTATTTTGCTAGATAAAATTTCAACATTACAACTTCTTCGAAAATGAGAAGTGAATGAAAGGTTATGCATTAGAGAAGTGGGAGTCGACCTTAAAATTTGTGTTCATGCCCATGGACACGATGTAGATCGTATCATTAAAGCTTCTCTTAAATTAATTATTCCTTTGGTATAAGTTCATCTTATATCTGGGATCTGGCCTTTTGCAATCGTGGTTCCGACCATGTTCTCCTTTAAATACCATTTCTTGTGCAAGTTTAAGCACTTGTCTTCTGCGGAGTAATATCCCAGTCCAACCTCTACTTCGATTTGTCGTCAAGTATCACCCCCCTGGTATCTCAAGATTATCACGGAACTGCATAACTTCTTATGAGTTCTTCATCAAGTGCTACATTCTCATTGATTCCAATTTTTCACGGGCTCTGAGTTATTAAACACTCAAAGACACCGATAACTGACTCGAGTCCGCATCGCGATTAAACAACTCTTAGTAATCTTCTTTGCTTACGAGTTTGTACACGATCACGTATTCCCTAGCCTGATCGGCTATATCATTGCTGTGCTAAATTTTAATTGTGCTACCTGGTCCTTCGTCTCGGAGCACAAAAATTTTCGACGATGAGCTAAGCTTACATCGATCTTCCTCATCATATCAGTTCGCCTTGAACAACAATCTTGATTACAAGTTTGTGTCCTACTCATGGTTCCAATAACCTTCCGCTACCTCATTCCTTTGACTTGATGTCATCGCTGATTGATTACATCTTCATGAAATCTCTCGACAAATGTGTCGTGATCATCATCAACCTTATGAGCTCTTCCAGGATATCTATTGAATTCATGATGAGAAATACCGTCCTTGCCCCTTGATGGTTTGTGTTATCATCGACCACTTTATTGCCTTCCGTTCAACACAAACTTATTCATGTTTTGTGTTGTACCTTGAGACCCTTACTATCCAGCATCTGTTCTTCTTTACCTTAGAATATTACCATCTTTTATGTCAAGGATGTCGTGAGAAATTCACCACCCTTAAGAATTCTTGATACCAGTGATACTTATTAACATCACCATTCTTTTCTTGGTCCCCGTGATATTTCTAACCGGAATACCGACAGATGGTCTGTGATGTGTAAATTCTAAACTTCGAGCAACCCTCTTGCTTTGAAGTTATTGGTCTATAGTTTCATTCTACGACTATGGCTTATTGAATCACCATTCTGACATTGGTCGTGCAACCCAACCCATATTTTGGGCGCACCTTTCAACCAATGTTTAATTGTGTATGTTTTCCTCGAGCATACTTCCTTATATCATTTGATCTGACAAATGTTATCTCCTTGTTCACTTAATTGTGGAAATCCATCTTTTGGGAATCTCGATGAATTGCCGTTGAGTTCACCAGACACCTCCTTGTCCTCTCCTTGGGTTAATGATGAACTCTTGTTAACGGAAATCACTTCATAGTTCATTTCCCGAGAATCTTACATTGTCATCTCGTCAATTGTGTTGCACCTTTTCTTCTCAGGCATACTAAGTCTGAGGTATCATGACACCAATCGGATCTGAATCTCGGTCAGGTATGATGGTTGGTACAACTTTCCATGAGATATGATGTTGATCCTTTGATGACCCGGTAATATGATGTCATGCCTAGCACCCCCCGGTTGGAGGACCTATCATTATAATTTCTTTTGCAAGGATAACCATTCTTCTTGGAGGAAACTGTAAAACTTATTTTATAAGTTGCTCCTGATGGATCATTTGTGTATCCAAAGTCAGACCCTTGATTGAAACACCATATCATTGCTACCTCGAAGCATGACTATGATACCCCACTCATCAACAAGAACATTGAAGGCGCGATGCTAAATGTTTCTTGGTCAGTTATCCAAACACCGTTGTATGGGTAACATCTTGATTAATCCTTGCCTCTTATCTGAATGGTTGGGTACTTGCTCTCTGACCCTGTATGCCATGTTCTACTTGTACATGGGAAGGATATACTCCTAATAATTGTGTGTAATCACCTTTCCTTTCCATTGGTTTGCTTAACCCTTCTTGTAATCTATATTATATAAGTAGTAGTATTCTTCTGCTTATGTAAAACACCTCGGGGTACAACTCTGTCAGTAAGACCCTGTTACGTTGATGACATTCCGGTAACCACCGATGGATGAGAACCTTGCCTAATGGCCCGCCTCATTCAACGAGCAGGAACATGGTTCTCTTCATCCCTCGCCCTTGGTACCAACGTTGTTGCCAACATAACTAACAGGCTATCCTCTGCCATGCCTTGCTACCATGACGGTACAATATGTCGGCGTCCTTCCTACTTTTGAACCACATGGTGGGCCCATAACCCACAGTTCCACAGGATCGAAACCTGACTCTCCTGCACCCCCTGTTCCCAAGGATATTCCTCCCGCGTGGACTCGTATGTAATTAACGAGCCACCTTCCATTGAGATCATCAATTCTGGCATCAGACACAATAATTATTCCGTTGCTTTGAAACCCCTTTCACCTTCTGACTAGGCATTGAACGATTGCCTGACTGCTTGAAACTTCTTATTGTACCTTCGAACTTTACTCTCGATGTGTTCTATTTGTTCAACTCGAGAGGTACTCATATGCTCATTCATGGGTTAATCCCAGACTATTAACCTTATAGCATTCTGTCGTTGCCGATCTGCCCCGTTACCTATTCGTAAGTACGATGAAGATCCCGAAGAAAGGATGTCGACTTCATCATGATGACCTGAAGCAGAGAAATGAAGACATCAATGTATTGGACCGGTCTCTTCGAGAAGAGCGAGCCAGAATGAGAAGACCCGCTAGATTCGTTACCAAACCTTTCCCCCTTTCACTACCTCTTAAATCTCGGGACGAGATTTCTTGTAGAGGAGGAGAATTGTGACACCCGAATATTTAAACTACAGTAAACCTCTACTAATGATGCCACATCACCTCGATTGCTGTTGCTAATCTCGCGTTAGTTCGAAACCGGTTCGAATTCAAATTCAAAATCAAGTAAACAATAAATGTTTTCAAATATTAAAACTAAAATGTTCGGAGTGAGACAAACAATGCATAGGTAATTATGTAGAAGAAACCACACTTTTATAATGTGCTTAAATGCACAATAATAGATAAAAGTAGCAAAACAATTAGTTGAATGCCTTTTACAATAAATAAAATATTAAACTATTTTATTTAGTTGCCCAAACTTATGTGGTAGTAACCTATTTATTAATACTAAATTAGGGACTACTTTATAGTTTATAAAACCAAAATAAAAAAGGAACTAAAATAAAACAGCAAAAGAAAAGGAAAATATAACAAAAATGAATGAAATAAGAAAATACCCCCCTCTCTGCCATGGGCCAAGTGGCCCAGTTGGCCACAACCGACTAGGCCGACCCAGGCCACCCCCTGCCTATACCCCCCCACCACGATAACCCTAGCCCACTACCCCACCTCTCGCCCCCACCCCCACGATCCCTTCTCCCCCGATCCAGATCTGGATCGGGCCATGACCGCGTCCCCGACGCCAATGGCGCCCCGACCGTCACGCCTGTCGCCGCCCCATCGCGCCTCCATCCTCCTCCGCGACGCCACCTCACCGGCGCCGCACCTCCCGGCCTCCTCCCTCTCCTTCGTGCACCGCACCGTCTCCCCCGAGCTCCGCGCGCGCCCCATCCGTGGCCGCCCCGACCCCGTCACCGGAGGCCACCTCGCTGGTCCGCCAGCGCCGTCGTCCTCCCCTGCGTCGCCGTCGTCGCCACGTCGCCCCGGAGCCACCCCCGACGCCGTCGCTTGCCGCTTCCTCGCCTCTCCTTCACCGGTCTTTCCCGTCCTTCTCGGCCACCACCACCGCCACCGCGCCGGCCCACCTCTCCGACGCCACTCCGACCGTCCCGAGCTCTCCATCGACCTCCTCCCAGTGAGCCATGTCCGTTCCCCTCTTCCCCGTCGATCTCGTCGTTGATTGGCGCTACCCCGCTCGCGCCCGAAGCTCGCGACCACCTTGCGTTCACCGAGCCGCCCCTGGCTGCGTCCGCGTACGTCGGCCGCGCCCCAGAACTCCAGCCTCGCACACTGGCTGTCCCCTGGCCGTGCGCCCCGCGCCCTACCCCGCACCCACCTGCGCCCAGCCGTGCGTGCCCGTCTCGCGCCACCGTGCCCGTAGCCGCCGGCCGGGTTCGCCCGCCTCGTCACTTCGGGTCCGCCCGATGGACGCCTCGCCTGCAACGGTGCCGCTGCCCAGCGCCCGCTCGGGTGACACCGGCACCCGAGCGCCCAAACCCGTTAAGGCCCCTGGCCCAATGACAGCCGGGCCCCACCCTAGTACCAGAACGTTAAAAAAATAGAGGAATTAAAGAAAATAATAAATAGTAAATAAAAATGTTAGCTAATTAATTAACTAACTAACTAAATTAATTAACTTAATTAATCCTGTTTAATTAGACTAATTAAACATTAGTTACCTGTTTAACTAAATAAAAATATTTAATAGGTTAATTAGGTTATTGTACCTATGACATGCGGGACCCACACGTTAGTTGACCAGTCAACACCTCTGTTGACTGCTGACGTCATGATGACGTCAGCAAACACTGTTCTGGATAATGTTATTTTAAAATAATTAAATAAATCCTAAAAATGATTTAAAAACTTTTAAAATTAATATAAAATAAACCGTCGCTCAGATGAAAATACTTTCTACTTGAAAGTTGCTCAAAACAACGAGACGGACCCGGAAACGCAGCTCGTTCGTCCGCCACGCATCCCTAACCTATCGAGCTCGCAACTTTCCCCCTCCGGCTCCTCTGCCCGAAAACACGAAACACCGGGGATACTTTCTCGGATGTTTCCCCCCTTCATCGGCATCACCTCATACTGCGTTAGGGCACGCCTAGAATCACGCTTTGCTTTGTCACGCATCGTCATGCATCTGTTTGCATTGTATTCATTCTTTCTTCCCCCTCTTCTTCTGCTAGACACCGATACCGACGCCGCTGCTACCCAGTATGACTACGGAGTTGACGACCCCTCTCTCTTGCCAGAGCAACCAGGCAAGCCCCCCCTTGATCACCAGATATCGCCTATTCTCCTCTATACAGCTTGCATTAGAGTAGTGTAGCATGTTACTGCTTTTCGTTAATCCTATTCTGATGCATAGCCTGACATTGTTGCTACATCTGTTGATACCTTACCTGCAATCCTAAATACTTAGTATAGGATGCTAGTTTATCATCATTGGCCCTACATTCTTGTCAGTCTGCCTTGCTATACTATTGGGCCGTGATCACTCGGGAGGTGATCACGGGTATATACTATACATATATACATACTATACAGATGGTGACTAAAGTCGGGTCCACTCGAAGAGTACCCGCGAGTGATTCACGGATTGGGGGCTGAAAGGACCTTTGTCCCGATGGCTCTCTGTGTGGATCTTTGTGGCGGAGCGACAGGGCAGGTTGAGACCACCTAGGCGAGAGGTGGGCATGGCCCTGATCGGCGTCCGCGGTTGCTTCATAATAACACGCTTAACGAGATCCTGGTATTTGATCTGAGTCTGGCCATCTGGCCTATACGCACTAACCAACTACGTGGGAAAGATATGGGCACTCGACGTCGTGGTATCAGCCGAAGCCTTCTTGACGTCAGCGACTGAGTGGCGCGTGCCGGATTGGAACGTAAGCCTGCACTTGTATTAAGGGGGCTAGTTCTGCTTCCGGCCGCGTTCGCAACGTGCAGGTGTGCAAAGGGCGATGGGCCCAGACCCCTGCGCCATAGAAGTTAGACCGGCATGCTGACCTCTCTGTTGTGCCTAGGTGGGGCTACGACGTGTTGATCTTCCGAGGCCGGGCATGACCCAGGAAAGTGTGTCCGGCCAAATGGGATCGAGCGTGTTGGGTTATGTGGTGCACCCCTGCAGGGAAGTTTATCTATTCGAATAGCCATGTCCCTCGGTAAAAGGACGACCCAGAGTTGTACCTTGACCTTATGACAACTAGAACCGGATACTTAATAAAACACACCCTTCCAAGTGCCAGATACAACCCGGTGATCGCTCTCTAACAGGCGACGAGGAGAGGATTGCCGGGTAGGATTATGCTATGCGATGCTATTTGGAGGACTTCAATCTACTCTCTTCTACATGCTGCAAGACGGAGGCTGCCAGAAGCGTAGTATTCGACAGGATTAGCTATCCCCCTCTTATTCTGGCATTCTGCAGTTCAGTCCACTGATATGGCCCTTTACACATATACCCATGCATATGTAGTGTAGCTCCTTGCTTGCGAGTACTTTGGATGAGTACTCACGGTTGCTTTCTCCCCCCTTTCCCCCTTCCTTTCTTTCTGGTTGTCGCAACCAGATGCTGGAGTCCAGGAGCCAGACGCCACCGTCGATGACGACTACTACACTGGAGGTGCCTACTACTACGTGCAGGCTGCTGACGACGACCAGGAGTAGTTTAGGAGGATCCCAGGCAGGAGGCCTGCGCCTCTTTCGATCTGTATCCCAGTTTGTGCTGGCCTTCTTAAGGCAAACTTGTTTAACTTATGTCTGTACTCAGATATTGTTGCTTCCGCTGACTCGTCTATGATCGAGCATTTGTATTCGAGCCCTCGAGGCCCCTGGCTTGTATTATGATGCTTGTATGACTTATTTATGTTTTTTTTGTCGTGTTGTGATATCTTCCCGTGAGTCCCCGATCTTGATCGTACACGTTTGCGTGCATGATTAGTGTACGATTGAGTCGGGGGCGTCACAATCTCCTTCACATCGGGCCCCACAGGTCCGACCTCGGCCATATGGTTTGGTTCAGCCTTCGTGTACCCCGTCTTTACCATGGCCCAGGCCTCCCTGGCACCTTGACGGCAGGCCGATATCTTCCATAGCCGGAAGCGCCGCCGTGCTCCCTGAAGCTTCTCTGCAAGCTCTCCAAGGCCTTCGGGTTGGGAGATGGATGGCCACAAGGCCTGGGCAACGCCTCTCATCACCTGCCAAACTCGTTCGTGCAGTTGCAGCAGCTCGAGAAGTAGGTTACCCGTTGAACCGGGCATTTCCTGTGCAGGACGACCTGTGAGCATACCTACAAACATATTTCTGTTAGTCGACTTCCTCGCCGAACTATTTTTTAAGGTTCGTTCAAGCACTTACTAAAAATGCCGCGACGAAGCCGTCGATTCTCCTTAACAGAGTCAGACAGCTGGGCACGAACATCTTTTAGTTCCTCGCCCAGCTGGGTGTTGGCATCTTGGAGGTTATTTTTCTCTTGCCGCACCCTTGTAAGAACATTATCGCCGGCTTTTAACCGGCGCAGAAGCTGTTGCTTGTCTGGATCTACCCCGGCGCCATCTGCAATGTTATTGTCAGACTTATACACACGCCGCACTTCGCAAACTACTTCTCTTTTAAAGCGTATATTACCAGAGGGGGTCTCTATGGCTTCCCCTGTCGCGGCTAGTGCGGCCTCAAGTTGGGCCTTGCACTCTTGAAGCTCCTGGGATAGTTGGGTATTCTTTTCTGTAAGATCCTACATAACAAATGATCCTTAAATTAGTTATTCTAACTATTTTAAGTCTCGGGGGCTACTGGCATATATACCTATCAAAATTCCTCACCCATATGTATTTCACATACTGCTCCATGGCTCTGGCTAGGCCATCTTGAGCAGCACGGAGGTGCGCATCTCCCGAATCAAAGGCATTCAATGCCTCTTGGGAGAAACATGCGTCACGAAGAATTATCCGGCGGCGCCTATGATTCATGGCACTCTTCACCTCAGATTTGGTGGCGGACAATCTGTCGGCATCCTCCGTTGGAGGAGCATCCGACGCGCGCCTTGTGTTCGCCTCCCCTTCCGGACCTGGCTTTGGAGCCTGGTCGGCGGAGGCTCGATTGGCAACCTCTCCGGACACAGTCTGGAGAGCGCTCTTTTTCCTGAAAAAATCACGAGCGTTAGTATGCCCTCCAGGAATCTTTCCTTGAAACACGGTGGCGCGCCATACCGTTGCAACGACGTCTCGATCAGCACCGCACTTCTTTTCTGCCTGCAGGGCCGAGCTGCCCCTTCTTGTCCAGCCGCCGCGGGCTCGGCTTCCCGCCTCAAAGGCACCTCCTGCGGAAAACCATTGGTATGCGGTGATCAGAAATAAGCACGGATGGGTCATGGTATCAGGACTTCAGTCACAATTACCTGGGAAGCTGGAAATATTCCGGGGTAGTCGGCCGTAATGGCGACCAAAGCATTGTCGATGCTAAGTTGGTAGAACACCCCATCGATCAGCACCACCTTTATGTCCGGATCCTCTTCGGAGGCCGGATCGAGGGACCGTTCCGGATCCTCGGGTTGTGGAGGCGGGCTATGTATATCCTCTACGGCCCGGTGCAGTTCCTGCATCGAAATCACAAAATGAGATACTTAACCATGGTAATGGGGATCGGATAGGCAAAAAGAAACGTCCGCTTACCCAGCTTCGAGGATTGTTCATAGAAAACCCGTTCAGTGGACTAACACGGAGAGAATCCTCCTTTTCCCCTTTGTATAGGCCGGACAAGATCTTCACCAGATCGGCGACCGATCCCGGCCCCTTACGGCCATGGCGGGTGGTGTCATCCTCCCCGTTGAAATCCCACATGGGGTGGCCCCTATACTGGAGTGGCTGCACCCCCCGCATAATGCATGTGGCCATGACTCCGATCATAGTCAGGCCAGAATGAGCTAATAACCTTATTCGGCTCATCAGATAGAGGACATCCATGTCATTTTCCCTCTGGGGGCTCCGCGGGCGCCAGCTTAGGCGTTTCTTCAAGGGAGCATTGCTGAACTCCGGGAGGCTGGTCTGAATGGGATCCAGTAGCGGGGCGTCTTCTACATAAAACCATTCCGAAGGCCAGTCTTCGGATGCCTTCTTCGGGGTTCCGGATAGATATCCGGTCCCGGCGATGCGCCATAGCTCGGC
This sequence comes from Triticum dicoccoides, assembly GCF_002162155.2. Lineage (NCBI taxonomy): Eukaryota > Viridiplantae > Streptophyta > Magnoliopsida > Poales > Poaceae > Triticum > Triticum dicoccoides. The sequence continues at coordinate 78,393,324 of NC_041389.1, read as the reverse complement.
TCCGCCCACTTGATATATTGACCCCTCATGAGAACGGGGTACGAGGCAGAATAATCTCTTCCACAACACAAAATGAGCCTTGACGCCCAAGAACAGTTCGCAAAGGGCCACGAAGCCCACGATGTGCAGAATGGAGGCAGGCGTAAGGTGGTGCAGCTGGAGGCCGTAGAACTCCAGGAGCCCCCAGAGAAACGGATGTATTGGAAATCTGAGTCCTCTTATCAGATAAGAGACTAAGCATACCCACTCTCCTTTGGAAGGATCGGGGACGCTCTCCGCTTGCTTTCCACCCTTATAGGTGGCGAGTCCGGCTCGAACCGGAACCATGAAGGATGGTGGAAGAAATCCCTTGGTTTGGAGCGTCACTAGCTTGCTATGCGGGACTGAGCATCTCTCCCAATCCCCAGGCTGAGGGCTAGGAGCGCTAGAGGAGGAGCCGCGTCAACTGTACATGATGGAATGGATTTTTGTTAGAGGCGCTTCGATGAAAGCTTGCAGAGGGGGATGGTGTGATTCGGATCTAGATCCTCGTCTCTTTTTATAGGCGGCTCATTTGCGCAGCTAGGGGGGAAAGTGTAAAAATACCCTGGCTTTTCGCATTCGTTCGATACGTGGAAGATGGCCATTATTGGGCGTGGAAGCCAAGGAGCGCAGCATTTATAAGAAGCCGGACACTATTCGACAAGTATATGGAATTTGGAGAAGAACCCACCTCGCAATGCCGAAGACAATCTACGCGCCGGACTCATCATCATTGAAGCCTGGTTCGAGGGCTACTGAGGGAGTCCTGGATTAGGGGGTGTCCGGATAGCTGGACTATCACCGTTGGCCGGACTCCTAGACTATGAAGATACAAGATTGAAGACTTCGTCCCGTGTCCGAATGGGACTTTCCTTGGCGTGGATGGCAAGCTTGGCAATACGGATATGTAGATCTCCTACCATTGTAACTGACTCTATGTAATACTAGCCCTCTCTGGTGTCTATATAAACTGGAGGTTTTAGTCCGTAGGACGAACAACAATCGTACCATAGGCTAGCTTCTAGGGTTTAGCCTCTCTGATCTCATGGTAGATCTACTCTTGTACTACCCATATCATCAATATTAATCAAGCAGGAGTAGGGTTTTACCTCCACCGAGAGGGCCCGAACGTGGGTAAAAACATCGTGTCCCTCGTCTCCTGTTACCATCCGCATAGATGCACAGTTCGGGACCCCCTACCCGAGTTCCACCGGTTTTGACACCGACACTCCCCCTGCCAGCTGGAACCCAGCATAGTGGGAGGTTGACTTGTGGGCCTACCAAGTTGACGGGGACGGAGGGCTTTGTCAACTTAGTCAATATGAACGATTTTTGCTCCTGTTACCGTACGATGTTCATCCAACGGCCGTAGTGCTTCTTCAACCTCTGGTCTTCTTGCTCGAGCCGCCCAAACCAGCGCTGGTCGTGCCGCGTGCTCCTGCCTCCCGTGGCCGGCTGTGATGCCGCGGAGGCCTCACCACCCCCTACTACTCCCACCGCTGTCCAGGCCATCCCTCTACTCACCCACACCCCCTGTTATTCTACGGCGACAGCAGCCTCACACCGTAGCCGAACCAGTGAATCCTCATACTACTCTTCGCGTGGGCATCCACTACTGCGTCTTCCCCGGCTCCGAGTCGTCCCCTTCCTAGGCCTCACCATCGTCCACCGCCATGGTGCTCTCGGCGCGGCATGGTCAACGCGGTCAAGGAACGACTTCCATCGGACGTGGACTGTACGTGGAGAGGCTGACAGCTGGGTCCACGGCCGCCGCAAGGAAGTGCCTCCTTATTACGCACAAAATAATGATTCCTCCACCTGACAGCAGGGACCCACCGGACGGGCCACCGTATTTCACGAAAAAAATGATTCGCCTCCCTGACTGCTGGGACCCACCAGCTACATCTTTGCACGCAAGGAAGTGCGTCCGGGCAAAAAAACGATTCGCCCCCCTGACTGCTGGGATCCACCAGCTACATCTTCTTTTTTTTGAGGGAACACCAGCTACATCTTCGCAGGCAAGGAACTGCCTGACAGTCGGGACCCACCTGGTCGAAGCGTACGTAGTGCTGTCATTCTAGTCGCAAACTTGTACGTACATATATACTGGTCGATGTAGAGGCGCGCACGTGTCATAGTAGAGGCGCACACGTAGCATGTACACGTACATACAGCGGCGAGGGTGCAAGAAAGAAAATACGGCCACGTGCGTACATACGGGCAGGGTCTCGAACGCCTACTCACGCATACGTACATGGCTGGGTCGGAACGGAGAAACAACGTCGTCGTCGTGTTCATGGGGAGGCAACGGAATGCGTCGTGTTCATCGGGAGGCAACGGAACGCGTGGGAGCCAACCGGCTGGGTCGGAACGGAATGTGTGGTCGTGTTCATCGGGAGGGCTTGGATGGAAATGACGCCTGGTGTACCGCACAACGGAGGAAACAGACCTCCTACGGTCGAAATGGGGGTCCTGTTGATCGGGAGGGGTGTGGCGTACCGCAAAACGGACGAAACGG
>NC_041389.1:78373085-78390225 GCF_002162155.2 Triticum dicoccoides | reverse complement strand
CATCCCAGAGGCAGCATCGATCGGCTTCAGTTAGCAGCAGTAGCAAAGGAATCGCTCCATCGGGTTCAGTTAACAGCCATCGATCGATCGCTCGGGTTCACTAACGCGTAGCCTGCAGTGCAATCGCTCGGGTTCACTAACGCGTAGCCTGCAGTGCAATCGCTCGGGTTTAGATAGAGCCCAACGCCTCGCTCGGCTTCAGTTAGAGCCAACGCCTCGCACACATGCGCGTACCTGTACAAGAGAAACGCGCATCGCTCTCCCACCGTAACCGGCAACTCCCCAAAATTTTCCTCCCACTCGCTTCTACCACGGTTTTTTCCGTCATGGACGACCCAAAGAATGTCATGCACCTGCGTCTCCAGCCCACGCAGGACGAAAAGCCCATTTTCTATCATAGAAGTAGGAGCCCACGACATCTATGATGGTACCGGGTTTTGTCACAATTATCGTCATAGAAGTGTCATATGTATGACAAAATTTTTTTTCGTTCGGCCCAAAATGTCACGGATGTGTTTTTTTTGTAGTGACATAACTAGTTGGGTACTTGTCTGTTCAAGCACTTATGACCCCTAAGCCTAGTTTCCACGCATACCCCGGTTTTGTATAACTCAGCGGGTATTCGGACACACCCCAGACTGTAGGATCCGGGGGCTGAAGCGAAAAGGTCCGCCATGACAAATGATTTTAATCCGGCTAGGGACTACTTATGTCCATTGAATTACATAGTCACTTAGACTGACTATATTCCTCCTCTATACCATCCAATAGGCTATTAGCGTACAATCCTGTTGAGAATACTTCGTGGCTAACGCTACCTGGTCATATACCAGACTAACGGGAATTTCTTGCCCATCTGGCCCAGCCGGTCCTACTTCGGCCATATGGTTCGGGTCCAGCTTGGTGTAGCGCGTCTTCACCATTGCCCAGGCTTCTCTTGCACCTTGCCGGCAAGCTGATATCTTCCACAATCGGAAGCGCTGCCAGGCTCCTTGAAGCAGATCCATAAGCTCCCCCATGCCATTCGGCAGGAAGCTTGATGGCCACAAGGCCTGAGCAACGCCGTGCATCACCCGCCGAGCTCGCTCGTGCAACAGTGAAAGTTCTTGTAGTACCTCGCCCGCAGATGAGGGCATCTCCTCCTCGGGGCGACCTATTAACATTCCTACAAGCAAAATTCTTTCAATACACTTCCTCGCCGAACTGTAATATACTTCGTCTGGGCACTCACCATAAATACCGGATCGAAGCCTTTTGTTCTCCTTCACGAAGTCCGCCAGAGCGCGGACGTCTTTTAATTCCACGTCCAGCCGAATATTGGCATCTTGAAGATTGTTCTTCTCTTGCCTAACTTGCGTAAGGATGCATTCGCCAGCCTTTAGCTGCCTTTTGAGATGCGAGTCGTCATCCGTTACGCCCTCCGGATTCACCACGGGATTGTCTGCAGAATTTTCTGTTAGACTAGTCATACCAGCCGCTTACTAACTGGTGCATCTTCGTACAATCGAGACAAATGTTACCAGATGAGGCCTTCTGGGATTCCTCTAACTTGGCAACCGTGTCCCTCAGCTGGGCCTTGCATTCCTCTAGCTCCCGAGCTAATTGTTCATTCTTATCTACAAGGACTTGTGCATAAATTGATCCTTAAAATAGTTGTTCCAACCGTTTCAAGTCTCAGGGGCTACTATTATAAATGCTTATCAAAATTTCTTACCCGTATATCTTTGGTATACTGGTCCGTCGCTCGGGCAAGCCCGCCTTGAGCTGCTCGAATGTATGCATCCCCCGAATTGAAGGCATTAAAAGCCTCTTCCGAGAAGATGTTGTTCCGAAGCATGGCCCTCCGGCGCCGGTGATTCATGGCGCTCTCTACTTCGGAGTTCGTGGCCGATAGCATATCCGCGTCCTCTGTCGGAGAACTATGCGGCACTGGCCCCGTGTTCGCCTCCGCTCTCGAAACCGGTTCTGGAACCCGGCTGGTGGAGGCATGATTGGCGGGATCCCCGGATATAGTCTGGCTGCTCCTTTTCCTGCCAGGACACGAAAGGCGTTGTTATACTTACAATACCATAATCGCAGGACAGGTTTTTGCTTTACCTCTACAGCGGTGTGTCGACCCTCACCGCCTTCCTGTTGAGCCTGCCCAATCCGGACGCCCGTGTTTGACGAGTCCCTAGGGGCTCAGCCCCGCGCTCCGACCGTCATCTCCGCAAATAGCATGATGCCTCAAGGGTAAGGCATGATACCTGAGGGGAGTCCTCTTTGGAGGATATGGTTTTTAGTTTGGCTTACACGCGACACAGGGAGTAGTCCGGGATAGTCGGCAATAATGGCCACTGAGGCACCATCACAGCTCGCTTGATAAAATACCCCGTTGACATGCTCCATAGTAATATCCGGATCTTCTTCGAGTCCTGGATCTAGGGCCCTTCCGGGGTCCTCTGGCTGCGAGGAGGGGCTAAAGATTCCTTCTACGGCCCTCCTCAGTTCTTGCTCGGAAACATCGATGTGCGTAATCTTAGCAAAGAATGCTAAAGTAAGTGAAGCAGGGAAAGGAATGACGACTTACCCACTCTTGGGGGTTGTACATGGAGAATCCGTCCCGCGGTTTAATGCGAAGGAATTCTTCCTCTTCCCCTTTGTATAAATCGGACAATATCCTTGCCAGAGCAGTGGCGGAGTCCGGACCCTTACGGCCATAGCGGGTGGCGTCGTCTTCCCCGTTGAAGTGCCACATGGGCTTCCCCCGATATTGAAGCGGTTGCACTCCCCGCATTATGCATATTGCCATGACCTCGACTATCGTCAGTCCGGATTTGGCTAGTAACTTTATCCTGCTCATTAGGACATGTATTTCCCTGGTATCCTCCTCTTGGGGGCCCCGGGGGCGCCAGCTTAGACGTGCCCTCGGTGGGGCGTTACTGAACTTGGGGAGACCTGTCCGGACTGGATTCGGAAGGGGAACGTCATCAATGTAAAACCACTCTGAAGGCCAGTTATCTGGTGCCTTCTTAGGAGTGCCGGATAGGTATCCGGTCTCGGCAATGCGCCATACTTCGGCCCCGCCCACTTGACATAGGGATTCTACCTGGGTGCAGGGGACAAGGCAGAACAACTTCTTCCATAACCCGAAGTGAGGTTCGCAGCCTAAAAACAGCTCGCAAGGGCAACGTACCCCGCTATATGTAGTACGGAGGCATGTGTAAGGTTGTGCAACTAGAGACCGTAGAACTCCAGGAGCCCGCGAAGAAATGGGTGGATGGGAAACCCGACGCCACTCATCAGATGCGGGATAAAGCATATTCGCTCCTCTGGAGATGGATTAGGAGATCCCTCTGCTTGTTCCCCTCCGTTATAGGTGGCTATTCCGGCTCGAACGGGGACCATAAACGCCGGTGGGAGAAACCCTTGGGTTTGTAACTTTATCAAACGGCTATGAGGAATTGAACACTCTTCCCAATCCCCCGACTTGGAGCGAGGAGAGCGAGTAGAAGAGCTGCGACGACCGGCCATGTTGGAATGGTTTATTCCGGAGCGCTCTGTGGGATGCTTGCTCAAGGGGGAGAGTGAGGTTTGGATCTGAGAATTCCCGTCTCTTCAAATAGACGGCCTGCCAGAAGGATCGCGGGTGGAAAATGCAAAAATTCCTCGTCTCCTCGCATTCGCTTGACACGTGGAGGTGGTCCTTATTGAGGCACTGAAGCCGAGGAGTGCGACATTGATGGGAAACCGGACACTATTCATCATAGTAGGTACATTGGACTATTCGGAGAAGGAACCCGCCTTGCAATGCCGAAGACAAGACTGCACGCCAGACCCATCGTCACTGAAGCCTGGTTCAGGGGCTACTGAGGGAGTCCTGGATTAGGGGGTATCCGGACAGCTGGACTATATACATCGTCCAGACTATTGAAGCGTGAAGATACAAGACTCAAGACTTTGGCCCATGTCCGGATGGGACTCTCCTTTGCGTGGAAGGCAAGCTTGGCGATCCGGATATTGTGTTTCCTTCCTTGTAACCGACTCCATGTAAACCCTAGCCCTCTCCAGTGTCTATATAAACCGGAGAGGTTGGTCCTTAGAAGGACGATCACAATTACAATCATATCATCATAGGCTAGCTCTTAGGGTTTAGCCTCTACGATCTCGTGGTAGATCTACTCTTGTACTACTCATATCTTCAATATTAATCAAGCAGGAAGTAGGGTTTTATCTCCATCGAGACGGCCCGAACCTGGGTAAACATTGTGTCCCTCGCTTCCTGTTACCATCAGCCTAAGACGCACAGATCGGGACCCCCTACCCGAGATCCGCCGGTTTTGACACCGACAGCCACCCCTAAAGAGGGAACCCTAGATGGGGGCGCAGCCCCTCCCCTTCCCTTATATATAGTGGGGTTTTTGGGGTTGCCAGAGACATGAGTCTCCCTCTCTCTTGGCGCAGCCCTACCCCTCTCCCTCCTCGTCTCTCATAGTGCTTGGCGAACCCTGCTGGAGTGCCATGCTCCTCCATCACCACCATGCCATTATGCTGCTGCTGGATGGAGTCTTCCCCAACCTCTCCCTCTCTCCTTGCTGGATCAAGGCATGGAGACGTCACCGAGATGCACGTGTGTTGAACGCGGAGGCACCATTGTTCGGTGCTTAGATCGGATTCGGCCGTGATCTGAATCGCTTCGTGTACGACTCCACCGACCGCGTTCTTGCAACGCTTCCGCATCGCGATCTTCAAGGGTATGAAGATGCACTCCCCTCTCTCTTGTTTCTAGTTACTCCATAGATTGATCTTGGTGATGCGTAGAAAATTTTGAAATTCTGCTACGTTCCCCAAAAGTGGCATCATGAGCTTGGTCTATGCGTAGTTTCTATGCACGAGTAGAACACAAGTTGTTATGGGCGTCGATTTTGTCAATTTACTTGCCACTACTAGTCTTATCTTGATTCGGCGGCATCGTGGTATGAAGCGGCCCGGACCGACCTTACACGTACGCTTACGTGAGACAGGTTCCACCGACTGGCATGCACTAGTTGCATAAGGTGGCTAGCGGGTGTCTGTCGCTCCCACTTTATTCGGATCGGATTCAATGAAAAGGGTCCTTATGATGGGTAAATAGCAATTGGCATATCACTTTGTGGTTTTGGTGTAGGTAAGAAACGTTCTTGCTAAAAACCTATAGCAGCCACGTAAAAACTTGCAACAACAATTAGAGGACGTCTAACTTGTTCTTGCAGCATATGCCGTGTGATGTGATATGGCCAAAAGGATGTGATGAATGATATATATGTGATGTATGAGATTGATCATGTTCTTGTAATAGGAATCACAACTTGCATGTCGATGAGTATGACGACCGGAAGGAGCCATATGAGTTGTCGTAATTTATTGTATGACCTGCGTGTCATTGAATAACGCCATGTAATTACTTTACTTTATTTCTAAACCTTTAGCCATAGTAGTAGAATTAATAGTTGGCGAGACAACTTCATGAAGACACGATGATGGAGATCATGATGATGGAGATCATGGTGTCATGCCGGTGACGATGATGATCATGGCGCCCCGAAGATGGAGATCAAAAGGAGCAAAATGATATTGGCCATATCATGTCACTATTTGATTGCATGTGATGTTTATCATGTTTTTACATCTTATTTTCTTAGAACGATGGTAGCATAAATAAGATGATCCCTTGCTAAAATTTCAAGAAAGTGTTTCCCCTAACTATGCATCATTGCGAAGGTTCGTTGTTTTGAAGCACCACGTGATGATTAGGTGTGATAGATTCTAACATTCGCATACAACAGGTGTAAGCCAGATTTACACATGCAAAACACTTAGGTTGACTTGACGAGCCTAGCATGTACAGACATGGCCTCGGAATACAAGAGACCGAAAGGTCGAACATGAGTCGTATAGCAGATGCGATCAATATGAAGATGTTCACCGATGATGACTAGTCCGTCTCACGTGATGATCGGACATGGCCTAGTTGACTCGGATCATGTATCACTTAGATGACTAGAGGGATGTCTATCTAAGTGGGAGTTCATTAAATAATAAGATGAACTTAATTATCATGAACATAGTCAAAATGTCTTTGCAAATTATGTCATAGCCTATGCTTTATTTCTACTGTTTTAAGATATGTTCCTAGAGAAAATTTAGTTGAAAGTTGACAGTAGCAATTATGCAGACTGGGTCCGTATACTGAGGATTGTCCTCATTGCTGCACATAAGGCTTATGTCCTTAATGCACCGCTCGGTGTGCTGAACCTCGAGCGTCGTTTGTGGATGTTGCGAACATCTGACATACACGTTTTGATGACTACATGATAGTTCAGTGCGTAATGTTAAACGGTTTAGAATTAAGGCACCAGAGACATTTTTGAAACGTCGCAGAACATATGAGATGTTCCAACAGCTGAAATTAGGATTTCAGGCCTCGTGCCCACGTCAAGAGGTATGAGACCTCCGACAAGTTTCTTAACCTGCAAACTAAGGGAGAAAAGCTCAATCATTAAGCATGTGCTCAGATTGTCTGAGTACTACAATCACTTGAATCGAGTGGGAGTTAATCTTCTAGATGAGATAGTGATGGTTCTCCATAGTCACTGCCACCAAGCTACTAGAGCTTCATGATGAACTATAATATATCAGGGATAGATATGATGATCCTTGAGCTATTCACGACACCGCGAAAGTAGATATCAAATAGGAGCATCAATTGTTGATGGTTGGTAAAACCACTAGTTTCAAGAAGGGCACGGGCAAGAAGGGATACTTCATGAAACGGCAAATCAGTTGCTACTCTAGTGAAGAAACCCAAGGTTGAACCCAAACCCGAGACTAAGTGCTTCTGTAATTAGGGAACGGTCACTAAAGCAGAACTACCCTACATACTTGGTAGATGAGAAGGCTGGGAAGGTTGACAAAAGTATATTGGATATACATTGTATTAAATGTGTACTTTACTAGTAGCACCAGGGTATTAAGATACCGGTTCGGTTGCTAAGTGTTAATAACTCGAAATAAAAGAGCTACGGAATAAACGAAGACTATCTAAAGGTGAGATGACGATGTGTGTTGGAAGTGTTTCCAAGGTTGATGTGATGAAGCATCGCATGCTCCCTCTACCATCGAGATTGGTGTTAAACCTAAATAGTTGTTATTTGGTGTTTGCGTTGAGCATAGACATGATTGGATTATGTTTATCGCAATATGATTATTCATTTAAGGAAAATAATGGTTACTCTGTTTATTTGAATAATACCTTCAACGGTCTTGCACCTCAAATGAATGGTTTATTGAATCTCGATCGTAGTGATACACATGTTCATGCCAAAATATATAAGATAAGTAATGATAGTACCACATACTTGTGGCACTGCCATTTGAGTCATACTGGTATACAACGCATGAAGAAGATCCATGTTGATGGATCTTTGGACTCTTTCATTTTTTTTAAAGATTGAGACATGCGAACCACGTCTATTGGTATGTATGCATGAAGAAACTCCATACAGATGGATCGTTTGGACTCACTTGATTTTGAATCACTTGAGACATGCAAATCATACCACATGGGCAAGATGACTGAAAGGCCTCGTTTTTCAGTGAGATGAAACAAGAGAGCAACTTGTTGGAAGTAATACATTTGATGTGTGCAATCCAATGAGTGCTAAGGCACGCAGTGAATATCGTTATGCTCTTACTTCATAGATGATTTGAGTAGATTCTGAGTATATTTACTTGATGAAACATGAGTCTGAATTATTCAAAGGTTCAAGCAATTTCAAAGTGAAGTTGAAGATCATCGTGGCAAGAGGATAAAATGTCTATGATATGATTATAGAGATGAATATCTGAGTTACGAGTTTGGTACTCAACTAAGACCTTGTGGAAATTGTTTCATAACTAATACCGCCTGGAACACCATAGTGTGATGGTGTGTCCGAACATCATAGCTGCACCCTATTGGATATGGTGCCTACCATGATGTCTCTTATCGAATTACCACTATCGTTTATAGGTTAGGCATTAGAGACAACCACATTCATTTTAAATAGGGCACCATGTAAGTCCATTGAGATGACACTGTATATGGTTCAGAGAAACCTAAGCTGTCATTTCTTAAAAGCTTGGGGTTGCGATGCTTATGTGAAAAGTGTTAGCCTGATAAGCTCGAACCCAAAGCGGATAAATGCATCTTCATAGGACACCCAAAATAGTTGGGTATACCTCCTATTTTAGATCCGGAAGCAAAAGCGATTGTTTCTAGAAACGGGTCCTTTCTCGAGGAAAAGTTTCTCTCGAAAGAATTGAGTGGGAGCCTTTCTCGAGGAAAAGTTTCTCTCGAAAGAATTGAGTGGGAGGATGGTGGAGACTTGATGAGGTTATTGAACCGTCACTTCAACTAGTGTGTAGCAGGGCATAGGAAGTTGTTCCTATGGTGCCTACACCAATTGAAGTGGAAGCTTATGATAATGATCATGAAACTTCGGATCAAGTCACTACCAAACCTTGTAGGTCGACAAGGATGCGTACTACTTCAGAGTGGTACGTAATCCTGTCTTAGAGGTCATGTTGCTAGACAACAATGAACCTACGAGCTATGGAGAAGCGATGGTGGGCCCGGATTCCGACAACTGGCTCGAGGCCATAAAATCCGAGAGAGGATCCATCTATGAAAACAAAGTATAGACTTTGGAAGAACTACTTGATAGTCGTAAGGCTGTTGGGTACAGATGGATTTTAAAAGGAAGACAGATAATGATGGTAAGTGTCACCATTAAGAAAGCTCGACTTGTCGCTAAGATGTTTTCCGACAAGTTCAAGGAGTTGACTACGATGAGACTTTCTCACTCGTAGCGATGCTAAGAGTCTATTGGAATTATATTAGCAGTTACTGCATTATTTATGAAATCTTGCAGATAGGATGTCAAAACATTGTTTCCTCGATGATTTTCTTGAGGAAAGGTTGTATGTGATACAACCAGAAGGTTTTGTCAATCCTGAAAGATGCTAACAAGTATGCAAAGCTGCAGTAATCCTTCTAAGGACTGGAGTAAGCATCTCGGAGATGGAATATACGCTTTGATGAGATGGTCAAAGATTTTGGGCTTATACAAAGTTTATGAGAAACTTTTATTTCCAAAGAAGTGAGTGGGAGCACTATAAATTTTTTGATGAGTATATGTTGTTAACATATTTCTGATCAGAAATGCTGTAGAAATTCTGGAAAGCATATAGGGTTATTTGAAAAGTGTTTTTCAATGGAAAACCTGGATTAAGCTACTTGAACATTGAGCATCGAGATCTATAAGGATAGATCAAAATCGCTTGATAGTACTTTCAAATGAATACATACCATGACAAGATTTTCAAGGAGTTCAAAATAGATCGGCAAAGAAGGAGTTCTTGGCTGTGTTATAAGGTACGAGTATTGAGTAAGACTCAAGACCTGACCACGGCAGAAGAGAGAGAAAGGACGAAGGTCGTCCCCTTTGCTTTAGACGTAGTCTCTACAGTATGCTATGCTGTGTACCGCACCTAAAGTGTGCCTTGCCATGAGTCAGTCAAGGGGTACAAGAGTGATCCAGGAATGGATCACATGACAGCGGTCAAACTTAACCTTAATAACTAGTGGACTAACGAATTTTCTCGATTATGGAGGTAGTAAAAGAGTTCGTCGTAAAGGGTTACGTCGATGCAAACTTTGTCAGTAATCCGGATGACTCTGAGTCGTAAAATGGATTCGTATAGTAGAGTAGTTATTTGGAATAGCTCCAAGTAGCGCCTGGTAGCTACATCTACAAGATGACATAGATATTTGTAAAGCACACACGGATCTGAAAGGTTCAGACCCGTTGACTAATAAACCTCTCTCGCAAGCGAGATATGATCAAACACCATGGGTGTCGGATTCAATACAATCACATAATGATGTGAACTAGATTATTGACTCTAGTGCAAGTGGGAGACTGTTGGAAATATGCCCTAGAGGCAATAATAAAATGGTTATTATTATATTTCCTTGTTCATGATAATTGTCTATTGTTCATGCTATAATTGTATTAACTGGAAACCGTAATACATGTGTCAGTACATAGACCACAACATGTCCCTAGTGAGCCTCTACTTGACTAGCGTTGATCAATAGATGGTTATGGTTTCCTGACCATGGACATAGGATGTCATTGATAACGGGATCACATCATTAGGAGAATGATTTGATGGACAAGACCCAATCCTAAGCATAGCACAAGATCGTATAGTTCGTTTGCTAAGAGCTTTTCTAATGTCAAGTATCATTTCCTTAGACCATGAGATTGTACAACTCCCGGATACCGTAGGAATGCTTTGGGTGTGCCAAACGTCACAACGTAACTGGGTGGCTATAAAGGTGCACTACGGGTATCTCCGAAAGTCTCTGTTGGGTTGGCACGAATCGAGACTGGGATTTGTCACTCCGTATGATGGAGAGGTATCTCTGGGCCCACTCGGTAATGCATCATCATAATGGGCTCAATGTGACTAAGTAGTTAGTCATGTGATCATGCATTACAGGACGAGTAAAGTGACTTGTCGGTAACGAGATTGAATGGGTATTGGGATACCGACGATCAAATCTCGGGTAAGTAACGTACCGATTGACAAAGGGAATTGTATATGGGATTGATTGAATCCCCGACATCATGGTTTATCCGATGAGATCATTGTGGAACATGTGGGAGCCAACATGGGTATCCAGATCCCGTTGTTGTTTATTGGCCGGAGAACGTCTCGGTCATGTGTACATGATTCCCGAACCCATAGGGTCTACACACTTAAGGCTCGATGACGCTAGGGTTATAGGGAAGTTTTGTATGTGGTTACCGAATGTTGTTCGGAGTCCTGGATGAGATCCCGGACATCATGAGGAGTTCCAGAATGGTCCGGAGGTAAAGATTTATATATGGGAAGTCCCGTTTTGGACACCGGAAGTGTTCTGGGCATTTTCGGTAATGTACCGGGACCACCTGAAGGGTTCAGGGGTCCACCGGAAGGGGCCACCAACCCCAGAGGCCTGCGTGGGTCAGGTGTGGGAAGCGACCAGCCCCTAGGTGGGCTGGTGCGCCTCCCACAAGAGGCCCAAGGCATAGGGAAGGGGGAAAACCCTAGGCTCAGATGGGCCTAAGGCCGACCTAGGGCGTGCCCCCCCTCTCTCCCCCTCTGGCCGCCCCCCAGATGCATCTAGGGATGGCCGCCACCCCTAAGGGGGGAACCCTAGATGGGGGTGCAGCCCCTCCCCTTCCCCTATATATAGTGGGGGTTTTGGGGCTGCCAGAGACATGAGTCTCCCTCTCTCTTGGCGCAGCCCTACCCCTCTCCCTCCTCGTCTCTCGCAGTGCTTGGAGAAGACCTCCTAGAGTGCCATGCTCCTCCATCACCACCATGCCATTGTGCTGCTGCTGGACGGAGTCTTCCCCAACCTCTCCCTCTCTCCTTGCTGGATCAAGGCATGGGAGACGTCACCGGGCTGCACGTGTGTTGAACGCGGAGGCACCGTTGTTCGGTGCTTAGATTGGATTCGGCCGCGATCCGAATCACTTCATGTACGACTCCACCGACCGTGTTCTTACAACGCTTTAGCATTGCAATCTTCAAGGGTATGAAGATGCACTCCCCTCTCTCTCGTTGCTAGTTACTCCATAGATTGATCTTGGTGATGCGTAGAAAATTTTGAATTTCTGCTACGTTCCCCAACAAAAACTAGGCATACCTTCGAACTGGATCTCCAAGTACTCTTGGAGAGCCTACTTTAGTGTACAGCCAAACCTTTATGTCACCTATGAGTTAGACAAGGTCCCACTATAGCAGCCCTTAGTGTTTAAATCGTTGACAAACTCTGTGAGAGTGTTAGGCCAAGAACAACAAGTAATCAAAGCAAACAGTCCTAGTATGGCTGGCTGATGCAAACACGCAATTGAACAGATGTGTGAGCAAATGTTACATATCAAGAAAAGAAGCAAAGAAGGAGGCTTAAAAACCATCACTTGACTGACCAGATTTAAGGGGCATTTAAACATCATGTGCAACGTAAGAACTAACATAAACACTGCATATTCCAGATTCTACAATGGAATGCACATGTATTAGGTTATGCCATGTATGATGATGCCTAAATGTACACTATAGCAGGCATGAGTGATTCATCATTGCACGCACAATTGAATTGCAGGTTAAGGGCCGGTTTGATTCCGCCTTTTCAGGGCTTATTGTCAAAATAAGCCATAAATGTAAAGAAGTCAATTTTGAGTTATGGGCTTGGGCTTAACTAATTTCGCTTTGGAGGGGGGTGTTTCGGGTAGAACCTCACTAAAAATTGAAGAGAAGGGGAATAGTGAAATGACTCTATTGTCTGCCTATATTACACTCAAAATGCAACTACTGGCGCCCGTGACACACCTGACCCTCAAGTAAAAACAAACATGCAAGCGTTCATTGCCCTGCCCGCTTGCATCTCCTCTCCCCTTTCCCTCTACCTCGATCCCCTGCCTACAGCACTAGGGTTCCTCCAGCGAGCCGTCGCCACTGGTCCCATCTGGCCTGGTCCTCGACGATGCTCTGTCCAGCTAGGCTACATGGCCGACGGGTAGGGGCAAATCTCCCTGGCTACTCCTCCGTCTGATGTCGCCCCTCATTCTCATGGTCTCCAGCAGCTGCTCCACTATGGTTCGTCTAATGCACTACTCCGGCGGGCACTGCACAACTACGACTGATGCCACACTGCGGCAGAAGGCACCTTATCCCCCCTCCCCTCCTCCCAGGCCATGGCCTTGAGGTGCTATTGAAGGATGAGCTCATCCAACAAGGTGAGGATCTCCTTTGATTTTTTGCCAAATTTTCATTCTACTCCACTATACGATGAATTGCTATGAGATGCTTCTGCTACTACTATATGATGCATTGCTATGAGCTGCTCCTCCTGCTGCTATATGATGAATTGCTATGAGCTGCTGCTACTATATGATGAATTGCTATGAGCTGCTGCTGCTATATGATGAATTGCTATGAGTTGTTGCTGCTGCTATATGATGAGTTCCTATAAGCTGCTCCTGCTGATGGTATATCATGAATTGCTATGAGCTACTCCTCCTGCTGCTATATGATGAATTGCTATGAGTTGCTCCTGCTGCTGCTATATGATGAATTGCTATGATCTGCTCCTACTGCTTCTATATGATGAATTGCTATGAGTTGCTGCTGGTATATGATGAATTGCACACTGCTGCTGCTGTATGATGAGTTGCTATGAGCTGCTGGTGCTATATGATAATAACCAGCCACTTGGACCATCGAATTTCAATGAATAATTGTTCTTCATTTAAATGTGGTCATGTGTTCTTCGTTTAAATTAGGCAATGGGATCTCTATGGAAAACATTGACCTAAGTAGATTGTGCCAAGTAGATGGTATCTTTGTATTTGCATTTTGAGCAAATAGCGATGGTATGTTTTCCTATCATATTAATTACTACACTGGGTTCAGTTTGTGATGTTTGCAAGTCAAATTAATTTTCATATGGGCAGCAAAATGAAAAAATATAATGCAATCTAGACTTTTCACTGATCATACCAAAGATAAGCTAAAAACGCAATGAAAAGAACTGGTTGGCTTATTGCATGGAGCTTATATTCACAGGTGCTTATTTTCTTAGGATAACTCGTAATAACTGTCCCTAAGAAACGAGGCCAATAGAACTAACATACAAATAACATGCCACGATGATTGCAATGGAGGAGTGACGTACCATAGCACACTGTATAGGCTCACCGCTGCCTCTCCTTTTTTTGCGATGTTCCATGAAATTGATACATACATCTTATGCTTTTTCATTGTGTAACCCTATCTGCAAGTTGACACGACTAATTTCAGACATCTCTACATGATAATACATTGCATATCTCTTGCGCATATTTAAACCACCAATTAATGATTGTGTGCATAGCATAAACTAGCCATGACTCTGTGTGCTGGACTAGCAGGCACTCTAAGGGAGCCTAATGTAGTGCACTGGAATTCCTACATGCCACCTAAGATTTTGTGTAATGTACTGCCTCTGTTCCTAAATATATGTCTTTGTAGAGATTCCTGTATGGACCACATACAGATGTATATAGATGCATTTTCGAGTGTAGATTCACTCATTTTGCTCTGTATGTAGCCTATAGTGGAATCTCTAGAAAGACTTATATTTAGGAACGGAGGTACGAGGTAGTATCATGTATGACATCTACATACCTAATTTAGCAGTCATTAGTAGAAATCATTGTCTGCACAAAGGGATTACTGGTCGAAAATCCTAGCAAAGCACGCTGGCAGGCACAGAACAATACAAGAGAGAGAGAGACACACTTACAAGATCATAGCAATGCCTCAGTCTAGGATCTTGGGTGGCCAAGCTGGTAGATCCAGAAGAAACATCCGTGTAGTTTTTGCCAGCTGCATAACAGGTAACAACGACCTGTTAGTATATTTGAAGTACATCGGGCAGGTGATGCTGGACGGGTTTAAAGGTGACAAGTACCTAGGGCGTGGCGGGTGCTTGGCATCTTGCCAGACGGTGGGGATTAGGTTAGAAACGTCAAGGGTGTGACGCTGCGCTGGCTGTCGGGGTCCGGTAAGGAGATCTAGAACCGTCGAGTAGGGTGTTTGTGGAGCGGCTCCGGTAGGGTGGACTACGGTGTGGGCGAAGCGGATATGTGGCCGTGGACAAGGGCGTAGGTGAAGCTGCTCCGGTGGTTGGGTTAATGATGATGTCGATGATGCGGATCTGCGGCCGTGGACGGGGCGTCAGAAGTTGCTCCGGTGGTTGGGTTAAGGATGGTGTCGACGATGCGAATCTGTGGCCGTGGACGGGGCGTTAGAAGCTGCTCCGGTAGGTTGGATGAGGGTGCTAGGAAGCGGATCTGAGGCCGTGGGCTTGTGAGTTGGCAAAGTGGCCCCGGTAGGGTTGAGAATGGTATAGGCGAAGCTACTCTGGTAGGGTTGACGATGGTGTCGGCAAAGCGGCTCCGGTAGGGTTGAGGAAGGTGTCGGCGAAGAGGATCAGAGGCCGTCGACGGGGGCGTCGGTGGGGTGGATCCGGGGGGTGTGGACGAAGCGTCTCCGGTGGGGAGTACGAATGAGCCGCTTCAGATGCACGGCGGTTGATGAGAGTACCAGCGAAGCAAATCCGGCGCTGTGGACAAGGTCGACACTGAATGGGCTGTGGTACTGTGGTGGATGAGCAGTCTACTTGTTTCTAGGGGAGGTGGGAGGGGTAGATGGGGCCGGAGAAGCAGATTTGGCGAGGTGGATGCCGCTGGCAGTGAATGGGCTCTGGTACGTCGGTGGATGAGTAGTCTAGGGTTTCGAGAGGGGAGGGGAGAAAGGCCGATGAAGTACGAACGACGTGATGTAAGATGCTCTAGTGCTGTGGAGTCAGTCGTTTTTGCAGGAGGGGGAGAGGAAATGGGGGTGCCATGTATTGGGGGAAACCAGAAGTTACCAAAGCATCCCCGACCTATTATGTAGATGAGGGCGGTATTGTAACTGTTGGTCTCCGTGCACCAAGGACAAAAGGGGAATTTCGCATGCTAAAGACTAAGGTGGCGGAAATTTTAGAAGGAGGCGGGAGCTTTTGCCGCCCGCGAGATCGTTCGTATCCAGTTTCAACTAATTTTGGACCATGCTAGCGGAAAGGTCATGCTAGACTGTGTACACGGGGCACGCGTCAGCAGTTAATAACTGGTGTGAAGTCCACCCTAGAAAAAAGACAATAACTCGGGATGATGCGCCGATAACTTGAACGTTCACACGGGCGTGGCCAATCGTACGGGTGTAGTGGCCGTTCACAAAAAAAGGGATCAAACGCTCAGCCTATGTATTTCTCGTGTAAATAGATAATTTAGTGCCATTGGTTATTTACTTTAAACATAATGCATTTACGTGTTAGTGTAGAGGCGCACAAAAAGAAATGTATATTGTAGCCCGCTACTTAAAAGTGTTACCCCATATGATTACATAGCCTACATTTCATAAATTGCGTACCCGTTAATTCATATATGAATATTACATCTATTACTTCATAATAGAACCTTAAATCATCCAAGACTAATGAATTTGAATGCAAGAGTAACAATGGTGCATGTACATGATAGCTACATTGGTTGTTTGAAGAAACATCACTTTAACTTTGGCATGCACAACTGAAAAGTTTTATTTAAATAGAAAAAAAAGAGATATGTGAGTGCCCAATCTTTATAGCGTTGAATCGATATTGTACCTTTGGCCACGATACGAAGTAGATATTGATTTATGTTCAAGTGATGCACATCCACGATCACTAGATAGTGATACGTGAATGGATTGTGCAATCTCTCTCACACGCATACATATCTCATTTCCCTATGGGCATCAGAATCACACACACGCACTTTGTGTATTTCTCTCCCTCTGTCAAGGTTAGAATTCGTCTTTCTACCCCGTCCTACAAGTCTCTCACACAGAAACACACACGCTCTCTCCGTCTAACACGCCCACCCCTTTAATTCCGCCCACCCACAGCCACTAATGTCTCAAAGTATAATAATGTCTCTCACACATATGCCTAAGGTTAACTCGAGTTCCGGAACCATATGAATACATACAATGGGATTCCAGCAGAGCACCTTTTTTTGAGATTTCACTCTCACTCTCTCACTCACACACACACGCGCACGCGCGCGCGCGAACACACACATTGTTTCTCGATTCACTTTTTCAGGAACTTGCATGCACACCATTTGTTTATCTTCGTGATGCTTTAAGTATGCCTCGCACAAATGCTATCTACCTATCCCTTAGTATAGCTAGATATGTGTCACACAAACTCCTTCTCCCTACTAGCAAGATGCCCATGCGTTGCACGGAACATCAAGATGCATTTGTATGAGTAGTTTATCTTGTGGGAGAAAAGGATGAACGAGGGAATGCCTTATTTGCAAATGCGGAGAGGGGTGTGGGTATCTTTTTGCAAAATTGCCATAGTTTCCTTCCTATCCGTCAGATATAAATCGGATGGCCTATATTGCAGGATGGCAGGAACACCATCATCACCAACTCTATTTTTTATAAG